>NC_030853.1:1411307-1460852 GCF_000208745.1 Theobroma cacao
CGATCTCTCCCATCTCGTCTCTAATAGAATGATTTAAACCAGCAAGATAACGAAAAGTAATTTGTTCGTTACTCTCAGCTAACCCAACCCGAATTGATAAGTTATTGAATTCCGATGTATACTCTTCAACGGTCATGTTATTTTGCTTCAAACAATGAAACTTTTCATACAATTCCATAGTATAATCAGCAGGTAAAAAATTACTTTCGTAATTTGCTTTTCATGTGCTCCCAAGTACTGATTTTAAGCTTACCTTGTCGTGCACCTTGCTCTTCAACTCTCTTCCACCACTGAAGTGCAGTACCCTTTAATTTCAACTTTACAAATAACACTTTTCGATTTTCTGCCATGGGTTTCCATTCAAAGTAATTTTCCAAACTAACTTCCCAATCCAAATAATCCTCCACATGAAACTTCTCATGAAAATCAGTTACTTTGATCCTGATTCCTCCACTGTTTAAATCAAGAGCATGTTATAACCGGCCCTCCAATCCAACTCTTTTCGTTTGATTTGCGGGTCCATCTTCATGGAAGGGGTTCTCGTTCTCAAATTCGTCATCATCCTCGAGATCATGAATCTCAAGGGGCTTGTGGTCACCTTCCGGATTCTCCATTCGGGCTTCCACTGGTTCCTGACGCTGCAAGGCTTGCACAGCCCGGGTCAAGTCATCAATCATTCTCCGCATCTCTGCCAACTCAGCTTGTTGGGGCTGATTGCCTCTACCTCGACCTCTAGCTCGACCAACCATAATCTCCTAACTCAAATCCTTATAGGATAGTAAGATCGTTTGCTCTGATACCACTTGATGTAGCCAAAAGGTTTAGGGCAATTAGAACTCAACAATTAGGGTTAGAATAGGGTTGATTGTGTTGGGACAATAAAAAGATAATTGGGTTTTCAAAGAAACCTTTTGAATAAATATTCAAAATAACAAAAGATGATAATGATAATCTTCTACCTAAGATACTTATTTATAATAGTTAAGATAAATCCTAATCAAATAATAATTTTAATCCTAAATAAAGACTTAAAATACTAAAATCCTAATAAAGATAAGAAAAGAATTCCAAACTAAATAAATAAAATAAAATCCTAAATTAATTAAAATACTAAATAAATTTTCATATGCGCCTGCATCAGGTAGTAAAAGAAAAACAGATTAATTTGAAACAAAAAGGAAAAAGAAAGGGAACCTGAATAAGTGATTTGATAGCGTCAAAAGGGTAAGTAAGAGCAGTGGCGAATACCACAGAACCTGAAGCGACAATTGCATGAGTTGCAAACAAATGGTTCTGCAACAACTCATCCATTCAAACCTGAAAAAATTACAATTATATATTTCTTATTTAATTCAGAGCAAAAGAATACGGTTCATTGCAAATGCACGTAAAGAGGGCATATAATGTAACTTGTATTCAACTGAATCAAAACGAAAAAACTTTTAAGCGATTTTAGGATCAAATGAAAGGAAAATACTTAGAGTCTCTCGGAAGCTTGTTTCCACTTTCTTTATTAAAGAAAGAAATTTAGATAGGCAACAACTAGAGTAGAGGAATGACAGTTTGACTCAATGAGTTAAGAAACAAAATAGATTTGATCAGAGTTAAGGGATTATATGGTTTTTGGGTTCATACCTTTAGGTGGCGTTTGGTATTTTGCAGAGAATGTAAATGCTGAGTATGTGATTGTTGGGAAGATAACTTTTCGGTGTTTAGTATAACATGAGAAAGGGATGATTGTAGGGAATGTGATTGCTAGGAATATTACATTGTAGTGTTTAGTTTGGAAACACTTTATTGAGAATGTAATATAAATTCATAAAATTACGTATAAAAATAAGTTGAATAAATGTACATTCGTTTTAATGTAAAATTTTAATTTTTCAACTTTATCTCTTAATATAATAAATAATAACTTGACAAAATAACATAATAATTTAATATTAATTATTTAAATATGAAAATATATAAAATTACTAAATATTTATTTTTATTCTAAACCTATAAATATTAAAATGAATAATGCCTAGAATTAACATATGAATAATAAAATACATTATCCAAAGAATTTTCTAATTTTTTGTCTTTGAACTTCTTCAGCTAAAGATTTCCCTTTTTATTTTTCTTTTAAAAATAAAAAGCAAATGCTTTTAATAATAAATTTTTATGAACAAATAGAAAAGCTCCAATGTTTCACTCAAATCTTGTTGAAAAGCAAGCAAAATTTTAGGTAAAATGTGCTAATGGAACATATTTCCTTATTTTTCTCTATGAAAATTTGTCAGCTGAACCATCAACTTTCCAAGCTTAGGACCAAATATTTGTTTCTACCATTGGATTTTGTATGCTCAATGAAAAAGAACAAAAAGAAAAAAAAGACTGGCCGAAAAGAACAGCCCCTGATGTTGGGTTCTCATATCATGCTAATTACTATCAACTGAATTCGGGTATTGAAGATGATTATGTCCCAATGCTAAATCATAGTTCAAAAAGATTAACAAGTCAACTGATTGAAAAACAAAGAAAGAAAACCATAGAGAAAACAAACCACTGAAAGAGGCCATCCTTTTTTTTTTTTTGAAAATTATCAACCTGCTTTCATTAAATCAAAGGGAATGAATTTGTTCCCTTGTCCAAAAGAAACATTGGGACAAAATCTACACGGAATAAATACTGGGCAATATGCTCTCACAAGACTACCGAGTATATCTTTCCAATATTCTTTCCTGATAACTCCACATATAATCCCCATCATAGACATTGAACAATAAAATGCCATCCTACCATTCTCACTTTTCCCACCCCTTTACATCAGACCTCATGGCTGTAAACGAAAGGACCTGTACAAGACTATACAAAATTAACCTAGTCACAAAATCAAAGTTCCTATCATCCATTTCTCTATCCATTTTCCAGCAAAACAATTTTATGCAAGCAGCATTTAAAACACATGCAGAAAACTCGTCCAGTTTAAACATCACTAAACACTTTGTCCTAACAATAATCATATTCCCAAGCCCAACATACGGTGATATCAATCAACACCATCAGCATCCAAACAGAAACATGTGTAATTCTGAATTAATACAATAGAGAATAAAACAAGAAGTACATGAATGAAACAAGGTTTAATTAACAAAAACTAGCTAGGAATTAATACAATCGAGAAGTAAATGCTTCTTTTGTACCATATGCAAAAAGTGTACGAAAACAAATTTGTTGATGCAAAACAAACAGAAAGCAGATGATTACCCAATGTCGAAACCATGACTGATTTGAACCCAGACAGTGCAGACACTCCAAGTTTATCGAAAGAAAAATAAACAAACTCAGATAGGATTAAAAGAATTAGTTAAATGAGCAAAGGTTTTAGCTACAGCCACGTAAGTTTCTAGTTGATCATGACATTTAAAAAATCTACCTTTTTGAAAAGGTTTATTAACTTTGAGTGTTTTGCATGAAAATATAATTATCATGCGTCGTTTTGAATAAAGCTTGATTATCATGATCTACAAATTTAATTATAATGTTGCTTATTAATATAAGTATAATATTAAAATTAATATAAATCATTTGTTTGATTACATATTTATATTGATAAAAAGTTTTTACTTACGTATCACTAGAAATCAAGCTAAAGGAAAACATATACAATGAATGCATATGTCTAAAAGAAAAAAAAAACTTCTCAAACTTTAATTACTCCTTTTGCTAAAACATATTGTATATAGCACTAAATGTTTTATAAATTTCTTAAAGGAAAACAAAAGTTTTCACATTTTCATTTTCTTAAAAATTTCTCAAATACATTAAATGAATTATAAATAAGTTTTCAAGAATATAATTGTGGGATTTTGAGTTTAAAACGTTTGATTTAAATTCATCAAGTATAAATAACGAAATTGCCCTTTTTGTCAAAACTACTTATGTTTCTTATATTTATTTATCCTTTATAAGATATAAAAGAATTCATAAAAATGATAAAAATATAAATTTTACTTATAAAATGTTTGATTAAGCTTACTTAGAAAAAAATGAAATTGCCCTTAGTGAAAAGTTTTCATTTTTCTTACATGTATCTAGCTTTTTAAGTCTCCAATTTGATTTGACAAAAAAAAAAATATATATGTATGTTATGAATATTTTTGTGAATATCCATTTATTCTATCTATATCTAGATTTGATGTAAATTAGATTGGATTAGAATTTAATCCATCTAATCTCTAAGTGTTATCTTCATCTTGTAAATTCTATCAAGATAAGGGAGTTATTTGCCTATAAATAGGCCCCCTCAGTTCATTTGTAAATATACACTTCAATAAGAGCTCTTTTCTCTCCCCTAAATACTTTCTTTCTTCTCTTTAATTGTTCTTTCAGTTATCTTTATTTATTCTTTTAAGTTATTTTTCATAACAATATATATATATATATATATATATATATATATATATATTATTTANACTCACCAAGAAGAAGATGAAATTACCCTTGGTCCACATCACCACTATTATGTTACTTTACACATATATAAAAATTTAGGGTATCATATTATCAAAAAATGTGACCACAATATTTCAAGCAATTCACTGCTCTTTTACCATTGATCCCACAAATTCAAAATAATCAAAATCACCCACTCCACAAGAAATTCACTATATCCACTATTCGCTACTCCAAAACCTCTAATTCTCCCATTTTTCCACCTAGCCCACTAACAAAGCAAGCACTAATCTTCACAAAATCAATTGTGTACAAGTACCTTTTAACAGCCTCTCTATTAATCAATTTTTCAATGTACCAGAGATTGAAGAGGATGAGTATGCCAACTATGTAAAGGGCAAATGTATATCTTGATGAAGTGGTCACATTACTTTGTGGACCCAGTACGCAAAGGAAGTTATCAAAAGGAGTCCCGGCCTCGTTTAAAGCCAATGCCTTAAATAAGTTCTTCAAGGTCTAGTATCACTTCGTTTGTTGCTTGATCACCAACAAGTTGAGTATGGGGTTTTAGATGATGTTTGACAAGGATAGTCTAACTAGACCTAAATTTGAGTATTATATGTTCATTCCATGTTAAGAAATTAAGCGGGTGATTAATTAATAGGATAGACATATACCTATTAATCATACATAGTCAAAAATAAAACCTAAACTTAATCAACTTTAGCTTTAATTAATTTTTTACAGACATATAGATAGTTAATGAAGCTAGGTAATTGTGTGATGACTTGACGGAGTATTATGCATGCTTAAGGAACCTAGACTAACATTAATCCCCACAAAAAGTAGGCAGTTAATTGATCTTGTATCCCAACAAAGCAATAACTGAAATCATAATCCTAGGCTTTAATTACATTGTTTCCTCACTATAATCTTAGTTTGCAATTCTTGGATTAATTTAGATTTTTAAATTTCATTTCATTTCATTTCAGCAACTTGTTTTTTTCTTGTTTATTGCTTGGATAAAACTTAGCTTATTTAATTTTAATAATTAGCAACAAGTAGTAAACCAACTCCTTGAGAGATCGACAAACTCAACTTATCAATATATTACTTGTTGACGATCATGTGCACTTGCATGATTTCCTTCATGAATTGAGAACATCTTTAAAACAAATATATTGGTAATTTAGCAAGCAACAACTACCTAGGAGGTTAAGTAAAACTGATGGGTGAAAAAGTAAGTGCATTCACAGGAATAACAGAGTAAGGATCTAGAAAGATTAACTTTCAATATCCAACATTTCAACCAAAACTACACTTGGAAGCAGTAGCTAAAATTGAATCAACATGCAGGCAGCAGAAGGGTCAAAAAACATAAAATCAATCACAAGGATTTTCTTTCAATACAATGAATGTCGGCTTGCAAATCCAAAAAGAAAACAGTAGATTTATACTTGGCAATAAAACAGAGAAACATAAAGAGAGTAAAGAAGAAAACATGAAGCAGTAGATTTATACTTGTTTTTGATCCATTTGCTTATGTTCTTTACTATTAATTTATACATTTTTTTTGGAAATTCAAGTTGAGGTTTGACAAAGGTTGGAAATTAAATTGGTTTCGATTAGATCCATGGCAGCACAATTTTGAAAGCTTTGAAATTATGCACATAAGTAAATAAGAGAAGTTTGGCTTAAAACCACCATTAATTCCATATTGAAACGAATACAGTAAGAGCAATGATTGTGAAATTACGTCATTGCTAACAAATTTCAGGAAAATGTTTCCATCCCAATACCAGAAGAAATTAAAAGGAACTGATAATTAAGATCATAGTCTTCAGATAACAGTTAATGAAAGGGAAATATTGTGCAGCGGTTCCTTTTTTGTATGTGCTCTTAATCTATCAGCTCTAGATTGACAAACTCCTACAAATTCAGTGACGCTTGATTCTTTGCAAGGCTTAATTTGACGTTATAATTGGTTGAAGAACAATGATTCGAACATTTGTGAGAGAGAAACACAAAAAACCAAAACCAAAGAGAGAGTGAATGACATCAAAACACAGAGAGAAAGAGAGAGAGAGAATCTAGGTCTTTCTTACCTCAATTCGTGGCTGTCGGATGAATAAAATGAAGGATGGGCGGCTGGCGGGGAAGCGGCGATTGTGGGTGAGCCCGTGAGCTGCCGGCAAGGGGGAAGGCAAAGGGGCAAAGGGATTTAGGTTAAGTTGTTCGTTCTGGTCGGGAGTCTGGACAGTTTTCGTCTCCAGGATGATCACATAAGACAGCTTTAAGGTTAATGAAACTAGACCCAAACCTAAGAGCTTTAAGCGCCAAAAAAAATGGAATGAAGTTTGGATAAGAAAAAAAATTGTATGGAAATTGTTTTTTATTATTTTGATAAAAGAATTGAGGACTATATGATAATTGTTTATAAGCATACCCAATTTGTTTTCAAATGCATAAAAAATTATAATATATACATAATAATAATTTAAATTTTTATTAATTCAATTTTAATTTTTCAATTCGGTTAATAGCATGAAAAAATCGAACTGTGCTGATAAAAAGATTGAACTTTTAAAATCAAACACCCTAAAAACCAATATAACTAAATAAAAAAATCAAACTCGGCTTAATTCAATTGATTGTTTTAACTTGAAATGATTTTTTTCCGTCTTAATTATCAATGAAATTTTTCATTTTCAATGAAGAATATATCAACTGAAAAATATCAAACAATATTATCTACAAAATTTAATTCTTCATGCACAAAAAAAATTTGGTATAAAAAGGACCTCACTTTTTTTATTTAACTTTTTTTTATTGCAATTAGATGTAAATGTATCTCTTTAATTTAGTTCACCAAATACTGTTACTTCTTTAATTAATGAGGTAAAATTAAAATTTTTTAAAAATATAAATTTAAATATTAAAAATTTATTAATAATTAATTAAATAAAAACAAAAAATATCCCTTTTTTCTCTCTCACTCCCCACAACGTTCTTTATTGTTCTTCTCCCCTTCTTCTTCTTCTTCTTCTTCTTCTTCCATTAAAAATAAAAACTAAAATATCTCACTTTTCCTAAAATCATCTTCAGCCTTTCTTTTTTTTCTTCCATAGACATCCAAATTAAAATCTTATTGAATTCTTAAGAGAGTGTCGCTGAAACCCTAAAAAGGAAAAAAAGTAAAAATTTTGATATGCAGATATTCTTTTTATTAAGAGAAAAAAGACTGTTGAACCAAAACACCTTGTAGCTCAACAAGGAAGTAATAAATATTAATTCAATTTTGATTTTTGAATTCGTTTGGTTAGTAAATTTAGTATTTGAAAAAATCTGATAGAAAGATTGAACTTTTAAAATAGAACACCTTGAAAATCATTACAACTTAATTGAAAAAATCAAACTCAGTTCGATTCAATTGATTTTTTCTATTTGAAATGATTTTGTTCACCCTTAATTAGAAATGAAATTTTTCATTCTCAATGAAAAATATTATCAACTTAAAAATATCTAATATACAAAATTTAATTCTTCATGGACAAAAAAATTGGTATAGAAAGGACCTCACCTTTTTTATTTAATGTTTTTCTATCGAAATATATCTGTTTAATTTAACTCACCAAATGTTGTCAAAATTAAAATTTTTTAAAGACTTAAACTTAAATATTAAACAATTTTTAATAATTAATTAAATAAAAAAATCTCTTATTTTCTCTCTTTAACTCCCAAAAAGATTTTCATTGTTCTTCTCCCCTTCTTCTTCTTCTTCTTCTTCTTCCATTAAAACTAAAACTAAAATATTTCACTTTTCCTCAAAACCTCTCTAGCCTTCTTTTCTTGTTCTTTTATAGGCATCCAAATTAAAATCGTATTAAATTCTTAAGAAAATGTTATTGAAACCGTAAAAGAGAGAAAAAGTGAAGAATTTGATATAGAGACTTTTTTTTTTTTGTTGAGAGAAAAAGGTTGTTGAGCCAATCCGCCTTGTAGTTTAACAAGTAATTCTTTTGTTGGTTAGCATTGGAACCAGATGGGATCCATAGTTGGCTGATTTGACCACCAATTGTGACTATAAATAGTATTAGTGTTGAAACAATTGTCACAACTTTTGTTAGAATTTTAATTTAATATTAAGTTGATGTTATTTAATTACTTTAACCATTTTTATCCTTCACCTTTAATGGTTATCACATTATAAATTTAAATCAAACTAATAATTAAACCCTAATTTATTTATTTGAAAAAAAAAACAATTGATTATCATATTATAACCCTAAATCAATTGTAAAAATCCCTTAAAAAAATATATCACAAAGTCAACATGTAAAAGTTATCTTGAAAACTCTTGAACTTGAACAATTTAAAATTTAAAGTAAAAAATCTAGCTAGCAATATTTAGTCTATTTTTGTAAAAGATTTTAAAGTAATTTGTATCCTTTTAAACTAGCTAGCAAGAATTTTTATATAAAAAATTTAAAATTTATATGTTCAAAAGTAACAATTTTTTGAATTTAGTATAAATATATGAGAATAAGGATATATATATATTTTTTTGAAAGTTGAGAACAAGGATATAAATATGTATGTATATCTAGAATGAGCTTTCCTAAAAAATTGATATAAATGTATAAAAATAAAAATAAAAAGTCATAATCATGATTTCTTAAAGATCAAACTAAGATTAAAAAAATCAATATTTAGTTTTTATATTTTAAACTAATAACTTCTCAAAGTAGCTACCCAGAATTATTACAAAAAAATAAAAATATTAATGTTCAAAAAGTAACATTTTTGAAAATTTCAAAGTAAACGTATTAAATTAATGATAAAAAATATGAAAATTTCAAATTGTTGTTCTTAGAATTTTGATGTTAACGTATAAGACCAAGGATAAAAAGTAATAAAAAAAATCAATATTCACTTTTTCTAAAAAGTTTTAAAGTAATTTCTATCATCTGAAAATAGATAGTGAAATTCATACATAAAATTAAAAATTTTGTTGCGAAAAAAGTAACATTTTTTACTTTAAATATAAATAAATCAGAATAAGGATTAGAATATGTAAAGTTGAAATTAGCCTTCTGAAAATCTTGATGTACATATAAAAGAATAAGGGTAAAAAGTACTATCGCACAAATTAAAATAAAAAAAACCAATATTATTTTTCTAAATATAATTACTAAGAGTTTAAATGAAATTTCTATTTTTTTATAGACTTGTCTAAATATAAATGATAATTATAATTAAAAAAATTTCAAAAATGATGTAACAATTACATTAAATAATATAAATCAAAGGCAAACCAAATGAAAAACCTAACAAATCAAAACATAATATGGAATGGAAATTATAAATTAACATTTCAATATTTTAAGATAATTAGTTTAACCTAATTAAAGCAATTAAATAATGTTAATATCAAATATATATATATTTTAATTTTAACAAAAAAAATGAGATTAAAAATAACAAATATGTAACATCTAATGTAAAATGGGTAATAATAACGAATAACTTACATTGTTTACATATTAATTGGGTTTTTTTTATTCTATTATCTTAGTTTAAAGTGGGATCCTTTTTTCAATTTGGGAACTAGAAATCCAACAATTTAGAAAACTGTTTCTTGTTTTATTTGTTTTTTTTTTAAAAATGAAAACAAAAACATTAAAAAGGATACAAAATGAAAACAATATCAGACATAACATAGCAGCATGTTCTTTTGGGTAAACTACTCCTATCCTGAGGTCTTTTTATCATAATTCAATCTGGGTCTAATAGCAATGCTGCTACGACTTATTCCTGGTTCTACCAACACACAGCCACTGTCTTGGATTCAAAAGATCATCATCTGCAATAGTAGGAACATGCCAACTACCACTTTCTGACTCCTGCATTTTCATAATCCCATATTCTTCGAAATAAGCACAATTTAATATGAAAATAAGGCATAGACTCCTGCATATTCGTAATCTGATATTCGGTGAAATAAGCAGAATTTAATATGAAAAGAAGGCATAATAATTAAGATTAAATATACTAAACTTCAGAGTAAGGTGCTATTTTATACAACTTAAATCAAGACTGAAAATTTAAAGTTCCCTTCACTCAGCCCCTTTCTCTCATCTCTCTTCTAGTTTTTTCTTTTTATTGTTTGGTACATACTCTTTCCCACCTGTCTCCCTCTCCTCTATTATCCCAAAAATTTTGAAATTTCCAAGCCATCAAAAACAGTGTCGTTTTTTTATCCTAGCCAAGCATAAAAAAAGGGGAAAGAACAGAAAAAGCCAGGCCCTTAGATCCCCCAGCTACAGTACACTCATGTAGCTCACGTTCTATATATGATATATTACTTTTTCATAACTACATATATTGAATTCTGCAAATTAATTAATAATATTTTAACCATTATAGTTATTACATCTTATACCATTTGACATGCAACCTTTTTTTTATATGAAATAAATGGTTTAACGAGAAGTTTATAAAGAAGTTGTGACATATATGATGTCTTTTCTTGCTTTGGTAGGAAAACAAAACAATGGAAATTAAAAGGCAAAGAACAAAGATAAAATTTAAATAGGAAAGACAAATAATAATAAAAAAAAAGATAAAATACAATAACCTCTTCAACTTTTGACCATAATTACACGCAAGTCCAATAATTTTCAAAGTGAATATTCCGTCCTAAACGTGTAAACTATCTTAATGTCTAAATGTGAAATGTTTAAAATACCTTTCTTCTTCCACGATGGGTGCTCCTAGAGAGGATCTAGTGTTCTCTAGCCAGATCCGACCGCAAGGTGGTCGGCTGGCAGAAGGTAAGGTAGAGTTTTTTTTTTTTGAAAACTTATAGTTCGGTAATTTTTAATATTAATAAAAGGTAAAATAATCTTTTCAATATTACCATGTCATCAAATTAACAAAACATTAATGGTTAGACTTATATGTCTAGCAGAAGATATTCTTTTAGGACGAACTGTACATTTAGAAAACTAATGAACCATTGTAGAATTATAGCTAAAACTTAAAAGTGTTAGTGTATTTTACCCTAAAAAAGTGGAAAAATTCTTCATTTCTTCATTTAACTAAGTATAACCAAAAATAGTGAAAGATTTAATGTTCAAGCTCTATGCAGTTGTCAAACAGAACCTAAGCATTTAACCAATCTCTCACCTGAATAACAATAGAATATGGAGGCGGCATGTGAAGCGAAAGACCAAGCCTCGTCATAGATAACCGAACCTACAAATTATCAACAAAAAGACAAACTTATTATTTTGTTTTTTTTTTTTCAAGTTAAATGCTCATTAATCTATGGGATTATTCCTTAAAATGTACAATATTCTTACTGTTTAATCTCATAATAGCCAACAGAGATCAGTATGCTATATGTAGTACTTTTACCATATGTCCACAATAAGTATACTAGATAACTCATAATCAGAAAATAACTTGTATTGCCACTATTCTAACCAAAACAATCATTTATACGCATGCAAAGCTAGTGCCCTTGTACATTGAAATATAGAACAAAATAGCAATATGATTAAGGCATTGCATCAAGTCAGAAAGAATACCTGATGCTTTTCCTTCCACCTTGGAAAAAAGGATGTCCCTAATAACTGGAACAAGTGGTCCCTCATTTCATCATTTGTAACCAGCAAACACTTGCAACTAACAGCAGCATATAACCAATACCTACAAATAAACATGAAAAGGAATTATTGACAAGATTAATCTCAAAATTACAAAAATACAAATGTCCATGCCCCTAGATAAATTTTAGTACATCAATGGTCACCTCTTCTTAATGTACAAGTGTCTTTACTTGAGTTTTAGTATAATATATATAACAGGGAAACTAAGAAAAATTGTTTCTTAGCAGAATCCATAAAGTAAATTTACTAAATGAGCCAGAAAGAAGAAAGTAAACGGAAAACCTATTTGATTTCACATCATGAAACAAATCAAATGCAGAACAAAACTAAATACTTAATTTAGGATGTATAGATAGGTGTAGTAGTAAAGGTTCAAAACCAAATAACAATTTATCTTCAACAAAAAAATATAACAAATTATGCAATCTTTGATAATTTACAACCAATAAAGGGCTAATAACTAAATTTTCAAATTACTTTTATTATTTTGATGTAGTGTATTTTATTTATGAAAAAAGAAATTGCATACTACATTTAAGTAAGACACCATTTTATGATTAAGTTGTTCTCTAAATCTACCACCATTGTTATGGCAGGAATATTCAATAGCAGCAGGAGAAAACTCCTGCAATTGCCACCCATCACCAAAACTTTAAAAGGAGAACATATCAAGTAGAATGTAAAATCAATAATGAGTTGAGGCACAACCTCAATCTTATGAGGTGTAAAGCTTTTCTAATTCACATTTTAATCTATAAAAATCTATAGCAAAGTTTTTAATGTACTAGCAATAGAGTATACATCTAATAAAAAAAAAAAACATAGAGATAAATCCATAAATATGTTATGAACAATAGAAAAGCACTCTAAACCTATTGAACTAATTCATTGTATCAAAATCAAATGGAATTGATACTGCACAAAGTACAGGTTTAAATGATAAATAGGTCCAAAATGTGTATGTAAGTAAACAAGCCTACAATTTTACTTTGGCTTCAATTCAATCAGTAGACCTCAGCAAGTCTTCAACTGGTGCTAACTGAAGACCCTCATATTTTCTTTTTGTACAATGGACCTTTTTTTTTCCTTTCCCTTTCCATCTACAAAGAAATAGTTCCACATTCAAGCCCATAAATGTTACCAAATGAAATGGTCAACTTCAAAATTAACAAATTACTTTGATAAGCTGGCTCAATTCTTTCCAAGCTTATTCCATGAGGCTTAAGCCTCACCATAAAATGCAAGAAGGGCATAAACATCCTTAGAAAGCCTATTCCTCACATTAGGAGGGTTATGCATATTTTGGGAGTAACACACACATTTATATGCCATATAGCTGCCTCTGAGATGCCACCCAAAAGATAACATGGCAGATCAATCAATCAACTCAGACCTAGCAGAGTTGTCACATAAATTGATAGTTTAAGGCTTCACTTCCACTCAAGTCTTAGAAAGATAATTTTTTTTGAAAAGCTTTAATATATAGATCCATTGAATATGTGATGAAGTGCAAAGGGACAGTAAATACCTTCAACTAACCTGAGTTCTACTATCAGTCCATGGCAAGTCTTAGAAAGATAATTAAAAGTCAGCACAACTGCATCACATCATTTGAAATCCTAATTTGTACGTGTAATTAGCCAAACTAAGTCCAATTAAAGCCCTCAATAAGCAAAACCCAACTTTAGAACACCAATAGCATCAGGTGGTGCAACTTCAGCATGGAATTGAGAAAGCAGGGAGCGATTTGCTTAAACTGCATAAAATAATACACATACATATTTGCTCAGATGGAACCATTTTGAGAAGGCTGTGTGCATGTGTGTGTGTTTGATCACAAACATGAATATCTCTCAGACTGCAATTGGAAGCAAAGCAGGGCCACAATTATCAGCAATTTCATTAGGCTAAGGGTCATGACTTTGGATGGTAAGGGACGGAGAAGGAAGGAGATAGAAAAAGAAACGGAAATGGACAGGTGCAAATACAGAGACATGGTAAGAGAGAGACAATCTAATTGCAGGCTGAAGGAATTGAACATTCAAACACTTTGATAATGTACTTTCTTCTCAAGGTCAATTTTTTTAAATGACAATACATGCACATGCATTGATAAAAAAACAAAAAAGAGCATTCAAGGATTGAAAGAAGAAAAAAAAGAGGATGACCTTTGAAGGAAGAATATGTTAGAAAAAGCCACAAACATACATATTTTTTAGAGAATATTCAATTCAATACTTTCATAATTTTGAAATGAGAGCTTACCAGTCATCATTTGAACCAGCAGGAGTAGCATAAAGTGCCCCAGCCCTTTTCCAACTGTCTAACCAATTCCTGTTATTGGGATTCCTAGCGGGACCATTAGTTACCCGACCTTGATGCAAAATAACTAGCGGGGACCTTTTTGATGGACTCATTTGTCGTAATTGGTTTACAACATTATTAAGCTACAACCATAAAGAATGGTTAAAGACTGCATACAGATGTCTTGGATCAGGATCATCTGTCCTGAATCTTTCTCTCAACCTCTATCATTCCAGTAAAGTAATGCCACGCATCAATCTTTATGCTTGTCTATAATCAGACTCATAACTGGGTTAGCCTTAATTTAAAAATTATCACATTGATTGCTTAAAACAACATAATTCATGTTGAAGGTAAATTGATATTACAATTTCTTCTCATCTACAGCAACATAACCGGTCACTTTTACTAGTAAATAATTTGGGGAATACAAAAAAGATTCAGGTATCAAGATCTTGTTTTAATAAATGGTAAACCTATCAAAAAAGAAATTGTAAAAATGATAAACTTTTAGTACAAGTGTAAAGCCAGATTTTACTTTAACGATTATCTTTCTATAAGAAAACCATTCATGTGTAGGACCATAAAAATAATACTGATAAAAATTCATGGCTCATGGTAGCATTAAAAACATGTGACACGGTTATTTTTTTACTGTAGAGGAGCAAGATCATCTAGCAGGATATATAAGAGTCTTTTAAAGTTAATATTGGTCTTTGTTATAAAGTCAGAATTTTTAGGGAGAAAAAGAAAACAATTTGAATGTGCCTTGATTATTTATTATTTAGTTTAGTTTAGAACAATTGATGTGATTTATTGTTGACTCAGGTTAATTAAGATGCAAATATGCTTCAATTGAGAAATGTGGATGATGGCATGGCAATATTTTGTTACTGGGACAGAGGCTCAACCAAATATTTGGGACAGATGATCTCGATCCATATATGTCTTGCTTTCACAAACATCACATTAAGCTTCTTCTCATAACCCCTTACCTGGTTAAAATTAAAAGTATCTGCTTTGATGAGACCCACATTTGCACCATCTACAACTGCATCAAATGGTCCATGCTGCTGCAACCACTCCTGGATAAGGTCACCTTCTAAATCAGTCATGATTTAACTGCGATCCGCTTTATGTAAATATGAATCACTAGCCTAAAGCAAACAGAAGCTAAACTATGCCTTGGTATATTTATTGAAAAAATATTATCAAAGATAACATAAAAAGAATTTCACTAACAACTAAGCAAGTCACTCTAAATTGTGAAAGCAGAAAAATAATCAAAGGATACAAAACCATTACCATACAAGCCTATCTTACAGCAATATCATTTACATGAAAGTACAGTGTTCTCACTCACAACATCCACAAATCCAAATATTAATTTAAAACAACATAAAAAATTAAGTGGTGCTAGGTAACTAGAGGAAATTATTAACAAGCCATGCTCTATGTAACAAGCTGAGATCACAAAGCCAAAGTGATTAACTCTACAAGTTATTTAATTCAATCACAACATAATAAAAACTGCCAACCCAAAATCCAGAACAATTATAATTTTTGCTACAGAACAAAAATTAATGCAGCTTTATATTAATGTAAATGTGTGACATATAAAGCATTCAATCAGATGCCACACCAAACGGCTATGTAGCATGGGAGAAGGCTAGGAAAGAGAAATAAGAGGATATGAGACAAACAAGAAAACAGAGAAACAAATAAAGAAAACGGTATGGAAGAGAGAAATAGATTGGGAGTTGGAGGAGAACAGGGGAAGAAAAGGGGGAGAACAAAGGAGAAAATACCAATACTAAAGTCTTTTAACTTGATTAACATAGGTATCTATAGCCTGCATCTTACCTGTAGTACTTGTTAAAGAAACCAACTAACTAGTATAATAAAACCTAAACCTTCTTAAATATATAGAAATTACAATTAAATCCATTAAATATGCAAAAATCAATCAAACACATCTGGAGGTTAATATAATCATTAAATTAGTATGAACTTCTTCTGCTGTCCAACAACGTTTAAGAGAAACAAATATGCACATGATTTCAAATAGCTTTTAAGTGCCACAACTTACAAGTTTAGACAGCATTTCAGGATAACACAATAATGAATTTACAGTATTTGAAAACTCTGGAATAACTAGCAATGGAAATTCCCAACTTCTTAAGGCAAGAGTTGTTATATCAGAAATAAGGGACAATAAGGTTTAAAGAATTACCTGGAACCGAATGAAATCAGCTTTAACCTCTCTATTGCATGCCAATTCAGTTAATTTCGTAGCAAAATTTTCTGTCTCTTTTGGATCAATATCAATACTAACAAGCTTCTCCCCACAACAACGACACACACCATTCTCGGTCATCTTAGTCCTCATCACCCTCCATCTCCCACTTCCCAACCACCCTTGCCCATGCCACCCTCCTCCTCCATCTACAACTCCTTTCTTTATTTTATTCACATCCCAACTCTCAACACCTACTTTTGCAGCATCCTCCGATTTAAACCAATCCTCAATAATTTGAAACGTTGATTCTGAGACCTGCCTCACTGTGGCTCGCAACCTTTGCAACATGTCATACACTTTGTCTGCATTCTTTGTATCAGCACTAACTTTCAAAAGAGCAGAAAGCTCAGGCTCTTCAGGCGTCACCCCAGATTCAGCCATGTGAGCATCTAGTTCATATCCTTTCTCTGCATTCCCCTTCTCACAGAATCCAAACAAAGCCGGCCCATATGACCTGAGTTTCGGTGGAATTCCAAGACTCTTCATCTGCTTCACCAATTCAAAAGCCAAATCCAGGTCTTCCCTTGCTACTGCCAACCTCGCCATGCTTGTAAAAGCAGTCTCATTAGGAGAAACTTTATCTCCAACCATTTTCTGGAAAATCTCAAAACCCCTCTTCAGCCCTAACTCCTTCAACTCGACCCCATCTCCACTCGCTTCACGAGCACACAAGTAAAGCAGCACATTGTAATGGTGCTGCTTTAGAGTAACCCCGTTACTCCTGCCTTCCTCATACAAACGAAGTGCTTCCACAAGTTTACCATGCTTAGAGCACATATCAAGCTTATATTTAAGCACACTTTCAGGTGATTCTCTATGTGCTTTCTTCCTTGCTTTATTGGACATTGCATTGGTACTATTAGATGTATTAACAGTTGATTTGGCAGCAGTAGCAACTGCAGATAAATTTCTTGTTTTATCCACGGCAAAGTAATTTACATGAACATTCGAGATACTAACAGGTTTGAGAAATAAATGATAATAGCACATACCAAAGGGAAGCAAACTGCGATGGAAACAATTACGGTAGATAAAAGAAAATGGGATTTTCTTGAACATTGACATTGAAGGGACATAAGGGTTTACCCCTAGCATCACTCTTTCCTCTGTTACTAATCAATACCAGTATTTGCTTCTTTTTTTCCTTTTCTTTTTCTTGTTAATACTTTGAAAAGGAGAAATTTGTAGAAGACAATGGAAGTGGAGAACCTGTTATGGCCACAAACAGCATTGTGTTTTGACGGTTGCGAATGAATTGTTTTCGATAAATGAGAAGATCCAAACACTAGCTTTAGCTTTGATTCCTCCTCCTAAAACTGCAATACCACCAATCAAATAACATTTATCAGAAATCATAGCAATACCTTTGTTCCCAATAACAGAGAGACAAACAAGAATGAAGACTACAAATTGATTTTCAATTAACAGAGATACATGTGTGACTTAATTAGAAAATCCAAAAACAGAGAGCCCAAATCCATGAATTAGGAAAAGAAAGCTGTCACATCCTGTCCCTTGGGATGTTAATTAAACTACAACGTTATTTGAAATTTAAGATGAATTATGGCTATTATTGAAGGGAAATGTCAAGTGGAAATGGAGAAGTTGACATAAGATTAAAATAATACATTTATAATAAAATAATAGGATAAGAATAAAATAATAATATTTTATTAATGGTGACTAAATAAAATATTAAAATATTATTGGCAGGTTTTGTAGAAGGAAGTTCGGCCAAAGTGGGGGAGTATGAACTTACGGATTGAAGAATTTTATGAAAGGAAAGAATTTTGTGAAAGTAATTAAAGGTATATTTAAATGTATTTATGCTTGAATTTGAAATTCAAAGAATTCAACAAAGAAAGTATACATGCAAGTGAGTTTAAGGAACCAAGAGAAAACAAATATTGGATGTGGTATCAAATATTTAAATACAAGTCGAAAATAATATGATAAAGGCTTATAAAACAATGGACGGTGTGTAAAGAGGAAAGAAAAGTGGCCATCATGCAAGTGTGCCATCCACCACGTGAAGGAATATAAATATACAAACGAGAATTTATGTGGATCAAGGCATGTGAAATATGGAAGCTGCCAAAGTATAAGGAAAAAGAATTGAAATAGAAAAAAAAAGGGCTTTGTAGAATCCGCCCGTTAATAACCAAAGTGATCTGCCCACTTTTCATCCAAAACCCAAGAACCCTTGCCATGTTTTAAGGTATTCTAAGCTTCCAAACAAATCAAGAGAGTTAGAGAACTTTTGCAAGGAGTCAAGCTTAAAACAGAAGGGAGAAAATTATATAAAAAGGTGCTTGGGAACTTGGGAAGTTCCACCCACTCATTGCAAATGGGAGGCATTCGGCTACCACCCTTCAAGCTACCTGAAACCAAATATAAAACCCTCCCCAAGAATCTTTACTTCCTTCATCATTCAAGTTAGAGTTCAAAAGCCATTGGTGCCTAAATAAATTTGTTAATTCCCTCCAAAACACAAGCTACCTGAGGGCCTCCAAAAGTCCACTTCAAAGATTGATTCAAAAGTACCCCACGGGTGGTGAGGAAAACAAGTAAGAGACCTTTGATTTCCATGACAACCAAGGATAATAATTTATTTTGAGAGAATTTGGGCTGTTCACAATGAAGGCTTAGTGGTGGAAATCAAAGCAAGGTTAAGGAAATTCTCATTTTGACATAATATTTTATAGTGCCAAGGATTAATTATATTTGAATTTCATATGGCAGATTTGTTGTCTTGGATTAATGAAGAGTTGAAAGTTATATTTTTGAATGAGTTAACCATCAAGTAAGGTAAGATGATTGTGGATATTTCTTAGTTATCTTTGCAAGTTAGCCACAGGTTGAGTAGAAAAACTTTAATAGCTTGAATTTGCAAATGTGATGTGTGAATATTGTTGCAAGGTTTGAAGAAGTAAAAAGAAATTCTGTAAAAGCTGTCCAACCCAAGGCCTAACACAAGCCCTCAATGAGTCGGTAAATTGGTTATAGTGAAGGTGAAATTATTAAGTTAAAAGATGAGTTTCAATTATTAAATACTTGCTGGCTGAATGTACCCAATAATACAGCATTGGAAATGTACTAAAGAGTGTGTGATGTTGATGATTAGGAGCTGTTGAACTAGCACCTTAGTGCTAAGCAAAAGCTATCTGAAATTCTATCTAACCGTGGCCTAGTACCAAGGGTAGATTGGTGAAGCTCAGAAGGTGAGAAAATGAATGTAATTTGAAATTTAATTGCTATAGTCATTGCTGGCTGAATGTGCAGATAGGTATAGCATCAAACATTATGCTAAGAAATGCTATTGTGTGTGTTGATAGTGATTGTTTGAGCTACTGCCTCAGCTGTCAAACAAAGTTAGTAAGCTACAGGTCATTCACACTTTGACCCAAGGCATTGAACTTTAAGAGCTCGGGTGGTGGTGGTCTGAACGTTGCTAGAGTCCTTGACCAAATCAAGCTTAAACTAAGGAAGTGGTTTAGTAATTGGTGAGAATTCCCACCAAAAGAGGTGAGTGGGCAATTCTTGTTTTAAAGCATTATCGAATGGTGAATAATATATATTAAATATGCTAGATATACCCACTGTTTAGATATTATTCAATTACATTGAGTTCCGATGTATATATTTGGATTGCAATTGAGTTGCATGAGCTGTTACTGACTAGGAATGATTATTAAGCTCGTTTTATATGTGTTGTTTTTGTGGCCATATCAAAACTATTAAGCTGTTTACAAAATGGGAAACAAGCCCTTGACATATGATGAGATTTTTTACTCTGTTTGGAAGCATTCAAAATGGTATGTATTACACTCCTGTATAAAGGCCCCAGAGTGGTCGTTAATGAGTTTTGTAATTTGCCTTGGTAGCAATTTTCATGATGCTTGAGTGAAATATTTTAACTATGCCATGCTCAGTGATACGTGAAATTGCTATTTTATTGTTCACTGATTTTATAATGAACTTGGTTATATATTTATCATGGCTTTCATTATTTAAACATACATACATGCCTATTGAACTTCTGATTGAAATTGATTCTACTTATTTGAAATTCCATTGGTTTATTTCTTGGGTAAACCTTACGGGTATAGGTCTTGTTACCACACCAGATTTGTGTGGTCTTTGTGCACAAAGTAGTGATTATTAATGATTGATAATTTATAACAAAGGGGGACCTGAAGCCCCGACTCATTTGGTTGCTTGAGAAGTTCCCACAAGTAGGTGTTGATGTTATTGATACGAGAGAGAGCCTACGGGGCTATATTAGACCTACCTAAGGATACCCTAATCGATATGTTTTTATTAATTGAGCATGGCATTACTATTATATTTGTTTGAGAAAACCATGGCTTTGATTTATAAGCTTACATGACATTCGGGAAAATTATATTGTTTGAGATTGCCATGGTTGTTTGATTTTTATCAAGCACGAGATTTTTACTCTGCAAAAGTGACAAAAAATTTTGAGATTTAAACTCAAACATCTTATATTGATTTGCACATGATTTATTAACTTTATGCATAGTTTATCTCATCGTTCGTAGTTTTTATTATTATGTTTTTATCAAAGGCTCTACCTTAATGCTTGTTTCCTTTCCTGTCCACTCACTGAGTATGAAAGGCTCACCCCAACTAGTTGACAATGGCAAATAAGTGAATTAATTAGGTGCAACGGAAGTGTGGTGAGTAGACTTCAGGTTGCTGCATAGGTAATTGGCATCCTATAGCACTTTTGTTGTGTCACTCCACTGTCTAGATATCAGGTTGCTGACCATTTTTAAATAAAGTGATGTATGCATAAAACTATTTTGGGCCGAGGGCCTTGGATACTGTTTGATTAACTTTAAATGGTGTAATGTTTGAATGTTTACATTTTAAACATGTTGTACATATATTTTAAATCTCTTGTTAAGAACTTTTATGAGTGTTTAAGAATTAAATTTGCAATTCTAGTTATATAGCATTGTTAGTATATGATACTGGAAAGAATTTATTTGGTGAGATTAATATATTTAGAAGGCTTGCCAGGTTCTACCAGGTTGCGTAGGCTTGTGCGCCGGTAACGGCCATAAGAGTGGGTTGTTACAAAAGCAGTAGAGAAGACTAGAGGTGTGCAAACAATCGATTCAGGCTAAAATTCCAAAAACCAAAAAAACCGAAAAGAAAGCAGTAAGGATAGATACCAGATAGTTTAAAGCAGTATAAAACTGCCTTTCAGCCAATGCCCATACGCAAAATTTACTGCATAAAAGTAAAGAACAGAATTAGCTAAAGTTTTATTGACTTCTTCGCAAGAAAAATAAATAAATAAAAACCAGAGTTTTTTCAGTGAAAAAAAACACAATCATCCACTTAAGACAAATGTAATTCTATTTGATCAAAAAAGAAGTAGGACAAAAATACACAAATTACATAAGAAGCACTGCCAGTCCTATCTAAGAAATTATCACGCAGAAAAGAGACGAAATAAGTATACAACCAACATTCAAATTATCATCTTTTCCTTATCTCATGTTTTCTCACCGATCTTGTTTTGTTTCTTTCTTCTCTCTTGCCTACTTTCTTTTCAAATATTAGTCATTGTCAGTCCCTAAGGAGCAGAATATTCCAAATTACAACCAGAGTTCTACAGAACAAACTCAGTCTTTTCAATCCACGTTACTAAGTATAATAAAACTACCATAAGTCCTGGGCACCCAGCTCAAAAAGTGGAATTCACTCTTAGGTACATTTTGAAGACAATCAGTCTGTCTCTGCCTTCTAAGAAGTAAAAATTTTTTTCACAAACAAAGAACAAGGTCATAATCACTGCAGATAAATAGTAAACCTAGTAACTTGTGTAAACCTATTACTTCTTTTCTAACATATAAGTTCTTTCAATTTGCATTGTCACGGTCTACCTTTAAAAAGCTAGAGGATTATAACAGCAATTTGCATAAGTGACTTCTGGAACAAATTCAACACTTATAGTGGCACAGTACATACCAAAGTTGATAAAATTCCAGAACTTTAGTCATAAATCTACAATGAATAGTGGCACATGCATGTATATGAACTTTTGATATCTTGACGATGATTACTTGTCCAGGCAGAAACAACCCCAGCTTATGGTTGTGAATTAGCCCATCCTTGTTATACATGTAGCACGGTTCCTTCCAATTATCACCTAGTTTACCAAACTACCTAGGAGGTTAAATAAAACCAAAGGGTGAAAAGTAAGTGCATTCACGGGAATAACAGCATGAGGATATAGAGAGTTTAACTTTCAATATCCAACATTTCAACAAAAACTAGACTTGGAAGCAGTAGCTAAAATTGAATCAACATGCAGGCAGCAGAAGGGTCAAAAAACATAAAATCAATCACAAGAATTTTCTTTCAATACAATGAATGTCAGCTTGCAAATCCAAAAACAAAACAGTAGATTTATACTTGGCAATAAAACAGAGGAACAGAAAGAGAGTAAAGAAGAAAACATGAAGCAGTAGATTTATACTTGTTTTTGACCCATTTGCTTATGTTCTTAACTATTAATTTATACTTTTTTTTTTTATGTAAATTCAAGTTGAGGTTTGACAAAGGTTACAAAATAAATTGGTTTAGATTAGATCCATGGTAGCACAATTTTGAAAGCTTTGAAATTATGCACATAAGTAAATAAGAGAAGTTTGGCTTAAAACCACCATTAATTCCACATTGAAACGAATACGGTAAGAGCAATGATTGTGAAAGTACATCATTGCTAACAAATTTCAGGAAAATGTTTCCATCCCAATACCGGAAGAAATTAGAATTAACTCATAATTAAGATCATAGTCTTCAGATAACAATTAATGAAAGGGAAATATTGTGCAGCGGCTCATTTTTTGTATATGCTCTTAATCCATCAGCTCTGGATTGACAAACTCCTACAAATTCAGTGACGCTTGATTCTTTGCAAGGCTTAATTAGACATTATAATTGGTTGAAGAACTATGATTCGAACATTTGTGAGAGAGAAACTCAAAAAACCAAAACCAAAGAGAGAGTGAATGACAACAAAACACAGAGAGAAAGAGAGAGAATCTGGGTCTTTCTTACCTCAATTCGTGGATGTCGGATGAAGAAAATGAAGGATGGCCGGCCGGCCGGGGAGCGGCGATTGTGGGTCAGCCGGTGAGCTGCCGGAAAGGGGAAAGCAACGGGGCTTAGGGATTCAGGGTAAAGTTGTTCATTCTGGTCGGGAGTCGGGACAGTTTTTGTCTTCAGGATGATCACGTAAGACCCAAACCTGAGAGCTTAAGGTTAATGAAACTAGAGTGTGACCCAAGATCCAAAAAAAATTGAATGAAGTTTGGATAAGAAAAATTGTATGGAAATAGTTTTTTATTATTTTGATAAAAGAACTGAGGAGTATATGATAATTGTTTATAAGCATACCCAATTTGTTTTCAAATGCATAAAAAACAGTTATTAAGATAAGCAGGTGAAGTAAGGGTTGAAATATTATAGGTTGCTTTGGTGTTTCTGCAAATTGTTGTATACGTACAAAAGTTATCATTGTAATTGTGTCTGTAAACAAAAAATGAAGGTAGTGTTCATAATCTAATCCATCCTCTTCTAGCAAGTGAACAAAAATGAATGCCCTTCATGGAAATTAAGGCCATGATACTATGTTGTGCTTCTATACAGACGTGTATATACAAAATAACAAAAATTAACTCTTCCATGTACGATGGTGCTTTTTACAAATACTAGAAGTGATGTAGTTGAAAGGTTTAAACAATTGAAACTCAATAATTAGGGCTAGAATAAGGTTGATTGTGTTGGAGATAATTAGATTTTTTATAGAAACCTCTTGAATAAATATTCAAAATAACAAAAGATGATAATCATAATCTTCTATCTCATATCACCTATTTATAATAGTTATGATAAGTCCTAATCAAATAGTAATCTTAATCCTAAATAAAGACTTAAAGTACTAAAATTCTTATAAAAATAGAAAAAAGAATCTCAAACTAAATAAAGTAAAGAAAATAAAATCCTTAGCTACAAAAATACTAAATAAAATAGAATTCTTGATACGCTTGCATCAATCTCCTCGAGTTAGAAAAAAAACTTGACTCCGATGAGTAGGCCTTAATACACTCCTCATAAATGTCTGGATTTACTTGTTTCAATTCCTTTTCATTACCACTTTCAGCTTCAAAATTTTCAACAGATAGATACCTAGTAATTTTGTTGCTTGTGGGGCTTGAAGTTACTGATTTCTTAGTCTCTTCTTTAAAAGGATATAAAGTATATCTCTTGTTATCTTTGTAGAAGGAATAGGTGTTTGGCTTCGTCTTATGATCCATATCGTGATCATACAACCAAGGTCTACCAACAAGAATATGACCAACATCCATTGGCATAACATCATATAAAATCTCATCATCCAAGTTACCTCCCATAGTGAATTTCACCAAACATTGAATAGTTACCAGTACCCCATGTCCTTTCTTTAGCCACATAATATTGTAAGGATGAGGATGTTTACTTATAGGAAGCTTCAATTTGTCTATTGCCTATTTTGAAATAGTATTTTACACGCTTCCTCCATCAATAATGAGATCACATACTTTACCTTCGCAAACAACATGTGTGCGTAAAATACTTTGCCTCCTTCAATCTTCCTATTCCTCATTGATTGTTGTAGTCATCACTATTATACAGGATACACATCAATTTCCTCTACTTTCTCGTCATATTTATCATAAATGGGTTCTAATTCCTCCCTAAATTCTATTAAGTTCACCCTTCTTTGTGGGCAAGCAAAAGAAGTGTGTCCCTTCTCCCCACAAGTAAAACATCGAATATGGGAATTGTTACCTCCTTTATTTGTAAAAGAACCAGAACTGTTTTGTCCACCATAAGGCATTATACTCTTGCCTTTATCATTCTTTTCAACATTGGTTGCAACCCCATTAGTTTTATTGGTTGTGGTAGCCTCTCGATAATTTTGTAGGGATGTTTGGTAACCTTGTCTTGCTCCAGAATCATTTTGCCGATCGATGCCATATAAGGGCTTTATAGTACCATAGCATGAAACTCGTTTTTCTGCTGATAAAGCATATTGACGAGCATCTTCAATGTTGTATAAACAAACTACTCCCATCTCGTCTCTAATAGAATGATTCAAACCAGCAAGATAACGAAAAGCAATTTCTTCGTTACTCTCAGTTAACCCAACCCAAATTGATAAGTTATTGAATTTTGATGTATACTCCTCAACAGTCATGTTATTTTGCTTTAAACAATGAAACTTTTCATATAATTCCATAGTATAATTAGCAAGTAAAAATTACTTTTGTAATTTTCTTTTCATGTGCTTCTAAGTGCTTACTTTAAGCTTCCCTTGTCGTGCACGTTGCTCTTCAACTCTCTTCCACCATTGAAATGCAGTACCCTTCAACTTCAGCTTTACAAATAACACTTTTCGATTTTCTGCCATGAGTTTCCATTCAAAGTAATTTTCTAAACTAGCTTCCCAATCCAAATATTCCTCTACATGAAATTTCTCATGAAAATCAGTTATTTCGATCTTGATTCCTCCACCATTTAAATCAAGTGCATGTAATAATCGACCCTCAAATCCAACTCTTGTCGCTTGATTTGCGGGTCCATCTTCATCAAAAGGGTTCTCGTTCTTAAAATCATCATCATCCTCAAGATCTTGAATCTCAAGGGGGTTGTGGTCACCTTCTGAATTCTCCATTCGGACTTCCACTGGTTCCTAACGTTGTAAGGCTTACACAGCTCGGGTCAAGTCATCAATCATTCTCCACATTTCTGCCAACTCAGCTTGTTGGGGCTAATTGCCTCTACCTCGACCTCTGCCTCGACCAACCATAGTCTCATAACTCAAATCCCTATAGGATAGTAAGATCGTTAGCTCTGATACCACTTGATATAGCCAAAAGGTTTAGGTAATTGAAACTCAATAATTAGGGCTAGAATAGGGTTGATTGTGTTGGAACAATAGAAAGATAATTGGATTTTTTATAGAAACCTCTTTGAATAAATATTCAAAATAACAAAAGATGATAATCATAATCTTTTATCTAAGATCACTTATTTATAATAGCTACGATAAGTCCTAATCAAATAGTAATTCTAATCCTAAATAAAGACTTAAAGTACTAAAATTCTAATAAAGATAGGAAAAAGAATCTCAAACTAAATAAAATAAAGAAAATAAAATCCTAAGTTAACAAAAATACTAATTAAAATAGAATTCTTAATGCACCTGCATCAAGAAGAGCCCTGCGCTACACAACGAGCTTGTAAAATTTTATAAACACTTATGCTAAAAAGTAAATATTGTTATTGATATAATCTTACTGATTAATATTTGACATATGTACAAATAATATTTATCAATAAATACAAAAAATTATCATAATATGTAAAAATTATTCTACATTCATCAATGAGTAGGATGATATTAAAAAAAAGCACCAATCCTGTTAATTAATATTCAACATATCTACAAATAACGTTCATTACAATATTCGTGACAAAATGTACAAACATTGTTACAAAATGTAAAATAATAGTTCTATACATCAAAGAGTAGTCAAATGTTTTACTATCCACGAAAATTGTTTTCATAAAGAAAGGAGACTTAGTCTAAAATATTCAGTGTTTTTACAATTTTTAAGACCATTCCTATTTGTACATCAGTTTCATCTACTTCAATTTGCATTTTCAGCACAAAAGATTTAGCATTATCACACTACATAACTTGTTTTGGAGATTATAAGCAATTTTAACTTATGAAATATATGCAAATTAAGAAAAATATCAAATTTGTAAAATCAACAAAGATCTTCCTATTTCACAAACCATGAAAAGTTTCAAGATCCAAAACCACGAGTTGAGGTAAACAATCTAACGTTTATCTTTTTAACTCTACCAATGAACTATAAGAAGCAAGAAAAAATTGAAAGACTCTTATCTACGAGCAAGCTATGTCATAAAAGAGTAAACAATAAAAAAATTACAAACAACTAAAGAAAATAAAATAAATTCCGTATCCCACTTACAAAAACACATGAAATAACCTTGTCTTCATAATCTTTCCTCCCGATCTAAAATTTTCAGTAAACTTCAAAACAAATTAAGAAAAATAGTTTAGTAAATGATGAAGAAGACATAATATAATTATTAGTTATTCAATTAAAATTAAAAAAAAACATAATCTAAGGCAATACTAACTAAAAATCAGGATATATGCAACATAAATAATTTATCCAGCACTAAAAGAAAGGAAACTTGACAAATTTTTTAACTTTCCAACAACGCGCTTTGTTGTAGAACATAATAAAAGCATAAAAGACAACATACACACATCCACTGGATTCTACTTTCAGTAACTATCATAATTGTTCTAGGTAAGGCGAAACAAGATGTAATAGATGCCCTAGCTATTGCCTTAACAATGTCTTTTGGGCTTAAATATCATTTGTAGCTCATTTTCTCTACATGGTCAAGGTACCATTTTAACCTTATCAGTAGCATCCTTCATATCTAGGGTCAATGGATTGCAGTGCTCTAATGTTATAACATTAAGTAGGTAAGCATAGGCTTTTGCATCCTACAAGTATAAGAAAATGAGTAAAACATATCAAATTATCAATGCAAGCAAAATAAAGCAATGCATTTAATTAGTGTATAAGCATCCACCTCAGTTCACTTTATCAGTTTATCAAACCCTTACACCACATGTAATATTATTGTAGTCATACACTTTCACATTTGAAGAAAAATTTGGAACAGTTTTCTCATAACTTGCTTTATTTAAATGGAAATTCAACTATTTCAGTAAAATCTTATCAAGAGTTAACCATAAGTTCCTCAATATCCTACAAGTAATAATAATTCAAAGGAAAACAATCAATCCATCTATTTAAAACATGCTTATTTCATGTATTTATTCTTAGTTAAACATCAATCACATAATAAAGAGATATATTATTGAATTGCTATCCTCCATCAAATCCACAAGCTGAAGTGTCTTCTGAAGGTTGAGATCTGCTAACAGTTAGATGTGCACTTGTCACAGATAGTAAAGATGAGAAAAAGAGCACCTAAAAACAATTTGACTTAGGTTACCATCCTACTTTTCTTAATCTATCAAGACAGTTTAAAGCCTATACAAGTAATTGCACATAAGTAGTAAGGATGAAATTTAAATGCCTACCTTTATAATTTGAGAGATCAACCCAAGTAAGAAATGAGGCTACAATAAAAATAATCAAGATGAAAACCATCAGATTATCAGAATATTTCATCCTAACTCACATAAGTAACTATTTAGCTATACTAACCCTTCCTTCAACCAAGTCCTATGTGTCAATGTTTACTAAAATCTTAACCTAAGTAAAAGAAGAGGCTGCAAAAAAAATAATCAAGATGAAAACCATCAAATTATCAGAATATTTCATCCTAACCCAAATAGGTAACTGTTTAGCTATACTAACCCTTCCTTCAACTAAGTTTTGTGTGCCAATGTTTACCAAACACTTTTGAAGTAGAATAAAATGCAACAGATGCCTTGCCTATATGGTTATGACGATTTGCAATTAAGTTTTGGGAATTATTGAATCATTTATTTAAATTATCTTCAAAAGTAGGTTTTTAAGCACCCATGAAATAGTGCCGTCTCGTATTCTTTGAAAGATATATAATTAGTGTATCCTATATTGATTAACTTAATTAACTTACCTTAACGAAGATTAAAATGAATAATTAACTTATTTCATTGATGATTGCTTCACTACTCGAACCTTTCTCTAACTTTCACCACAACTTTTCATTATCACTCCCATGCACATCAAATTGCTTGGCTTAGAGCTAAGCCAATTTTAAGGGCTTTGTGTTCTTGATAAGCCATCTCATGAGGATGAATATAAGATACTACTTACATGTCTTAAAAAAAATCGAGTGGCATGATTTTAATGGGTACTTAAAAATCCAATTTATATGATCCTAACATATTTTAAACTATTTAGTAAATAATAAAAACTTTATTTAACTTTAAAGTAAAGAAATTTTGAAATAGTAAAGTAAATAAAATCCTCTTTTTAAAAAGTTTTATATACTTGTTTTTAAGTTTTTAATGTGTGTTTTGACCTAATAATAAGGATAGAGAATGGACTTACTTCATCATGAAATCAAGCCAAGCTTGAGGACTTTTCTTGAGAGCATTGATGACAGGTGCACATTCATGGGGCTCTATTCCATATTCCGCTAGTATTTTAGTTGCTTTCACTGCCTCTGCATTTTCAAAACAAACCCGTTAATTCGCAAGTGCAAGTCATCTTTAACTTAATTAAACAAACCAAAAAAGAAATCAGAAGTCTCAAATTTACTTAATTGGTTATGTATCAGGCATAGCAATAATGAAAGAAAACCCTAGGTAAGAAAAGTGAGGGAGAAAAGAAAAAGAAAGATAAGGAAAAAATTAAGAAAATAGATTAACAAAAAAGAGAAAAAGAGAGTACTCCGGAAGCTTTCATGTGCAAAACCCAAAATATCCCATTGAAAATATTAAAAGACTAAGACAGATGTCAAACTGTAAATCCTCTATGTACGTGAGATTCATTGTACAGTAGATAGAAGGCACTTTTAGGCACAAGTATCTTTGTAGTTCCAACAATATCAATGGGTTGGTAAAGATTGTTCATTAACATTCATTGCAGGAGTTATAGAACAATCCATAAGTACAATCAATGTCAACAATTCACTCTGATTTTGAATCTACTTTCCTTTTATATGTTTAAGTTATTAGTGTATTTTCATGCGACAGTAATATGTATAATTGTGTGAAGTATGGTTTGTTTACCTGCACTTTGGTTGGATCTGTAATATTGATCTTTGTTATGGTAATGTCTTTGATTTCATTTGATTTTCTTGGTAGTTGGTGGGTATGTAGCTACATTTCTATAATTTGGACACTGAATGGATCTTTTTTGTATCTATAGATTTATTTTCCATCATGAATTATATAAAATTAGACAAATCAATATTTGAGTAACTTAAAAATTTTCAGCAACAAATATTACTTATTTTTTGTGAAGCAGAGTTTGTGGTGTGTCAAGATCTACAAATATTATTGTAACTGAGTAAGACGGAAGGTAAAAGATACTTACACAAAGAGGTCATTTTGAGTAGCATGTCTGTTGAAATGAATAAATTAGTTTTTGTTTTGTGTTATATACTTATGCATTTTTTCACTGTTGTTGCTGCAACAATTATGATTGGACTGATTACCTCATCAAAGAGGTAATCATTCTTTGTAACATTGTTAAAATGCGTAGAAAACAATTTTTAACATGTTTCCGCTATGAATAGAATCATTCTTTGTAAGACATAATGTAGTTATGAGTTGTTGTACAACAAAATGAGTGGTATGTTTTTTATACCTAAGGTTTTGAAGAAACAGATCTTGTTTCTTGATGTCATTTGCTTGATTCTGGATATGGACTTTCTCTATAGTTGTCATAGATTTAAGTGCTCCAATAAAATCTTTTAACAATATAAGTGTTTAATAAAGTAATATTAGTACCTATGCTAAGTGTAAAATTGAAAGTAAGAATGACTAATATAGAAGTACATGTTACCTATCAGAACTATGTCATTATGGATTTGATTGTTGAGTTGATCGGTGGAGGCAAAATTAAATAACTATGTTGGGTAAGGATCCAAATCTTCCTTGATTGGGTAGATGACAGTATTTTTTGTAAACATGCCTATGATATTCATGGGAATATGGTTGAGAGAGCTTTTCTTGTTATTTATCTGAAACTTTTTGATTTGATAAAGATATCCTTTTCTTAATTGATGTTGAAACTGTGGTGCATTTGAGTTACAAATCATGAAATGCATTACATTTTTTTTATTTTTTTGATAATATGAACATTCAAAAGGCAAATAATGAGTAAATAATAGAAATTCTATTGAAATGAAATATAAGAGGTATAAGATGAATAGTTTCAATATATATTTGTTGTATAAGATAACCTAAATAGCATAGATAGTTTTGTTATTTGTAGGACAAACAAAAATATGAAGGCTCGAAGTAAAAATCATCCAAAAATCATTTAAAAGTAAATGGTATAATGTGTTATGCATTTTGCAAATGCTGAGTGATAAATTGGTAGAAATATAAAGTGGCCTATTTTGACCATATAGTTGATTTCTGTTATATTTAAAATGTATATACCTTAGCATCAGTTGCAAGAAAGTTGAGGTTCTGCAACATGTTTAGTCGAGATTGGCCAATGGACTCCCATATACAGACTATCCTGACCTTAAGTAATGATCCTTGCTAAAAAGGGCGCAAGTATTGAAGAAATTGGTCTGCCATTGTTATGTTGGATTCAAAATAAGAGAATCACGAGTTGTGATTACTATAAAAATTGTAAGACTTCAAGAGTATTTGGTATGGAAGGTTAGCATGCGATAATTGCTCAACAAAAGAGTATAGGAACCATACTGTACTTGTTTATAATCTTTCGAAGCAAAATGTTAATAAATTTAAAAATCAATATTAACGTAAAGTTGCACACAAATTTCTAAACAAACTTGAAAGCAAATTATCAATTATTTCTCGGAAGATAATATTTTTGGTTTTAGTGATAGATAAGCCATTCTCATCAGTTGTTAAAATATGCAAGCCTTTTCGAGATGTTACTCTCAAAAGAGCTACATATAATTGACCATCCGTGAAAACAGGCTTAGCTAGGTGTATGCGAATTTTGTCTAGTGCTTGTCGTTGGCTTTTGTTGATTGCCATTCTATAAGATAACTTAATTGGAAATTGTTTCTTACTAAAGACAAAGGGCCATTTGTTATGTTTTGCTATTAGAAGTATCTTTATCATGAAATGTTTCGAGTTTGTTCCACTTGAAAAAATAACTTGTCTTGAAAAAATTTTGGTTGATATTCCTAAGTAACATAACAACAACACCAATTTTCAAATATAGAGCATGATCTAATTTACCAAGAAACTTTAAAGAGTTTAGAAACACAATTGGGTATAATAATTAATGATCTAATACTTGATCAATTCATTGGGTTATTGAGTCATTGCTAAAGTATTTTTTGGTAGTTCCTAGAATAAAATCTAATCCACATGTGTTTATTCCATCAACTATCTCATTATAGAATGTTACTACAGCCATTGGTCTAAAGTAATTAGAATTTGCATAATTTTTTTCAAAATCATTGTAAACAGCACAAATAATGTTGTTAATAGGGTCATTCATGATATTTACAAATAAATCATTTGGAAATATTATGTAGTCACATTCATCACGATGTTTTATTGTTGATGAGTGAAGGTTTCCATCACTTACATTTAATAACCACTATGCAAAAGTTTCAATTTCTTTTTTTGCTTCCTTAGTTAAGTCAGACCTTAACAATCTTATATTAATTTTCAATCTAAAAACTTTACACTTTGACCACAGTGTTGATTGATTTATGGCTGCACTGATAATATCTGTTTTGTTACCAAATTCTACAAATAAAATTTGCCTAAAATCTCTTCCTAACATAGTTTTTCCTCTAAAAGGTTTGTCTACTGCTTCATTGTTATCTCAATTGAGAATATCTCTTAAAGTCTTGTCAAAAGCTTCAAAGCAATATCTATAGACGATACGTGCTTCATCCCATATTATCAAACTACAAGCTTCAATTAGTCTAGTTAACTATATTCCTCTTCTTAATTTGACAAGTTGAGTATTCACTAATGTCAAAAAGAATCTTAAATCTAGAGTGGGTAGTTCGACCTCCAAATAATAATAGAGAAGCTATACCAGAAGAGGCTATAGCAAATATTATTTTTTTGACTGATCTTATTATTAATATGATCGCATGCCATAAGTAAGTTTTGCTTGTACCTCCATGTTCATATACAAATATCATTTGTCCTTCATTATTTTCAATTGATTGCTTAACAAACTAGTAGATTTGTTGTTATTTAGCATTTAAGTTTGATAGTAATTCCAAATGTAATTGTTGCAAATGAATAAGTTGTAATTCATTTCTTCATGTATCAGTCTATCTTGATTGTAAATGACAGTTTCTTGGTTTGGCATGGGTAATTGAAATTCAGATAAATAACTACAATTTTTATTAAAGAGATCTTCTGAAGCAATTAAGACATAATTTTTATGATTATTTTCAAGTAATGTTATACTGTGAGTTTCCAAAGGCATGTTTCATTCTATACTCAATATCTTCAGAAAATAATTTCCAGCTAGTTTCCCAAAGGGCAATAGGATTAGCTATTTGTCAAAACATAATAATGGTTACAAACAAATGTCTTAATTGTTCGCTGGAGGCCCATTGAGATGCTTAAAGTGGTGTATCATTCCATTTTTAATTATTTTCTAATAATCCTAATCCTTGATAGGTTTTCTGATAAGTTTGATACGCAGTACCATTTACAGTCCTAATATGTTTAAAGCTAATTGCATCTCTAACTACATTTAGTTGATTCTACCTATAGATCTGCCTTGTTTTCTCTTCTTCCATTTAGACTCTTTTTGGTGCCAAACATACTCTATGGGAAAATCAACATATAGTAAATGTCTACCAATTTGATCAAGTTAGTTGCAAGTCATCCATTCAATGAATGTAGTTTTGTTAATATCTGCCCATGTGTAACTCTTGATATACTATTGTTATCATGAAAATAAATGTTTTATTCTTCAGATAAATGGATTACTAACCTTTGTATAACTGGTTTTCAATGGTGTATTGAAAAAGAAAAAAGTCTCCAACTTGCATCATCTACTGATAAATATCTACAATCCAAATATATTTTGATTTCATCTATCTCAATAAGCCTTTGTTGTTGATTTCCAGAGTTGTTTAAGTCAATGGTTTAGAAGTTTTGTTAAGCATTTGAGTTTGTATTTGCTAAAATGACTTAGGCTCCATCAGGTCTTTTGTTGACATACCTGAATAGGTACTTTATAGCTCTAAATTGGCCACAAATTGCAACATTGATGTGTGCCTGATATTTTACAACCAAATCTATGTTATGAGGCACCACATATCTATTATCTAATTGAATATTATTCTTTATTGTAATATTGTGTGGCATGTCTCTCCTTCTACAAATTGGAAATTCATCTTCATTAACTATAGTTCTTATTTGGAAGTTTTTCAGATTGTATTTAGAACAATAACCTTTAACCATATAGGGAAAGTTTAGGTGTGCAAAACCACATGGTCCATAGACCGTGAATTCTGCAACAACTTGGTATGCGATAGGATCTAAAAATTTATCTAGTAGTTTGACTGAAATTATTTTGTTTATGTCTTCAGGTGATTAGCATTTATAATTAGGATGAAGCCAAAGAAGGATATGCACATGTAGCAACCCTCTTTTTTGAAATTCAATGGTGTAAGTGACTTGAAAATAAGCAATTCATCAATATTAGAATCTCTAGAAATTGAAAAAAAAACTTGTGATATCTAAATTTTATAAAAAAAATGCTAAATAGTTTTAGCTTACTAGTTACAGCAAGACCAAAGTGTTGATTCTTCATCAAATCTTCCATCAAATAACAAAGTTTGAGTTTAAAAACTCTTGTTGTTATATCAAGCCTATATTCTAGTTTTGGTTTGGTATTAAACTTAACCCTGCTTATATTTCTTTCCATCTAACATTACATGTAAATGTGATAAAAAGGTTTGGACAATCGTAATATCTACAAATGGCCATGGAATCTCGATAGTTTTGTAACAAATACGTAAGACTACCGGTGAACTTGAAGCTAAAATTATACATTTTCCTACACTATTTGCATTATTGTCACCTTGTGCAAAAACATCTTTTAATACTATATACAATTCTGATCTTAATTTTTTTTTCTTATAAATAGTAATCTTTCCTCTTCAATCATTGCATATGTATCAACTAAAAATTGTTGGAACAACCTACCAGCTCTTAACAATGTATTTTTAAAAGTCATCTACTATTGAATTATGTATGCATAATATTCTCACATGTGACATATTTTTGTTTTGGTTTTTTTCTTACTGGTGAATCAACATAGTTTATATTAGTTCTATACTGGTCTTCACCATAACGGAAAAAAAACGAGTATTGCATGGCCAAAAAAGAATGGTGTAGTTCATTTATTCATTTAAGATTTTCACTAACATGATCAACAATAATATCTCAATTACCATCGTATAATTTTAAGTGACCTACTATCAAAATAGCTATCTCTAAAGTAATCGGTAGCCTATAGTTTGGCTGTGAGTCTTCTCAGGATCCTATTAGTCTAAGTTGAAGGGGAGCAAAATTTAACTCTATTAATCTATCCCTAACCATTCTAAAGATTTTTACTATTGGATTATTATCATTAACCATATTCATTAAACATTGAATAATGAATCTATCACCAGAAGTTATGTTATCATCATTTCAGAAAATTCCTAACCTATTAGAGATATCATTTTCTATATTATAAATGTATAGTGGAGCAAATTTTAGTTTTTGACCAACCGTTGGTAGTAGAGAACCTATCCTATAATACATTTGACCATTAACTTTGAAGATATAAGGTCTTGGTCTATTGTTAATTGACTTATCGATTTGAGCTCATAATGAAGTAAAGTGAAACATAGTGTTATACATTCTTATGTTTTCTTTAAACTTGACGCTTCTATGGTTTGTATTGTCATTAAGTAAATCATCTAGAAAAGATGGAGTTTCCCTAAAGTTATTTATATGAACTATACCATTTTGACAACAAAAGCTAAAAGTTGGATTCCTAGTTTCTCTTGATATATTAGACCTTTCTTCATACCACATGTAAGCCAAGCAAAAAGAACATGTATAATTAGGGCCTCTAAAGCAAAAAATCGTGGAGTGATTTCCTATGATATACATCATCAACAAAGATAAATATTTGTTAACGATGATACTTAACAATAAAATCAAAATGATTGAATATCATTTTTTTAATATAATCTAACTTACATAATTTGTTTCTCGAAGTTTTCTCAAGCAACAATTAAGTTGTAGCTACCTAGTTAGGATATCGATAAGGAAGATTTCCAATGTGACCTTCAGAATTTTTTTGTTAAGGACTTCATACTTTAGTAGTCATGAATAAATTTTTATTGTAAAAAAAAGATTTACTACTAAATCAAATCTCAAACTTTTTAAGTAAATATAGTAAAAGTTTTATCGATAATATTACCATCAAAAGAATTGGTCGGTGCATGTTGGGGAAATTGGGAATCACTAAACTAATGATCCAAATGGATATTTTCAATAACGAACCCAACATTCATTGCAAGAAAATTACTGGAATTGGTTGTAGGGCAAGTTATAAAATTAAAGTCTATTGTTTGATAAATAAGGCTGGATGAATCAACACTGCATGGAGTAATGGTATGTTCAACCATTGTAGTGACGAACTCACCTTGAGAATTAACTGTTGAATGAATCCTTACATGCCTTCCAATAGACACACCAATTTCTAGGAACGGCATGACTAGAGCATCAACGCAATGAAATAAAAAAATTAAAATAAAAAAATAAAAACCATGCCTCCTACCTTTAGATCACCTTGATTGTTTAATACAAAGTTATGTACCACATAAAATCAGAAAAAGAATGTACCTTTCCCAGTGATATCGTAATCAAATGGATTCCTTTTGGTGACAAAACACGAACACCTTTAGTGTAAAAGAATCCCAGCCACTCAATCGCTTGGCCTCCAACAATGCACACACGATTGCAACGGATCCTTTTCAAAGAGAGAGCTTTATGCCACGGGCTTATGCTAGCAAGTGGACAACAATTTGTCCTCTTTTCTTCTTTGATTTCCAGCAAAGAATTAAAGAAGTTTTCAAAAGAAATAAACATCTCAAGAGTAGCAGCACTCAAGAGAAAAATCCTTCTCCTTAAAAAAAAAAAAAAGAGTAGCTATAATGTGATATTTATATTTAGGTTTAACTTATTAAAATTTACAAAATAAGTCGTTAATATTATAACAATTATAATATTTAACCAATACCTAATTAAACTCTTTTAATTAGATCTTTAATAGTTAAAACCTAGAATTTGATTTAAGTCTAACTTAAATCATCATACTCTCAATTTAATCCAAATTGCAACCTTTGTGTGTGACCCATTAGGTTCCTAATATGTTGGCAATGGAATTGAATTATAATATTATTAATTAATTAATTTAAATGAATCATATTCAATTTTAAATTAACTAATTCAATTCCATAGACCATGATTGGCATTTAGCAATGCATAATGGTCATCCAATTGTTAGGAGAGTCAAAGGATTCTTTGACAATCTTTCAGTGTACAGTTTTTCAATGTAATTCATTCCCTCATCATATATCCTGAAGATGATAAGAGCTTGGTGCAGTGCCTACTCTTATTGATCTTCATATTTGTTCTCGCAGTTAGATCATTAGTTTTATGGAGACTTATGAAACTCATTTCATAATCTCCTAATCACTTTGGTCAAGGATTTGATTAAGCTAATATCAATCAAGAACTAATGAGATATTTCCCCTTGAATCACTTGGGGTGATGATTCCTATCTTGACCACTCATTTGCCTTCACATGCTTCATACTATACCCAAAAGTATCCTGTTTTGGCATCCTTGGTTAGGCACCATAGGGATGAAATCGAAGCATAGCACTCCACACATAAGACAACTTGGTGTCTCAAGTCTAGAGAGTATTTACACAACTGATACATGAGAAGTATTGCATAGACACTTGAGTGAAATACCAAATGCACTTCTCATGGCTGGTCATGTTCAGTGAACTCGCTCTCCCATGGCAAGCACCCACATGCTACTTTCAAGTATCTCTATACTTCAACCTATGAGAACGATTGCTTACTTCACAAGTAAGGAACATAACATGCCCCAATCTTTGAGCATTATTGATGCCCTGTCTCAATAATATAATGATCAGGAACTTTTAGAAACAATGCTTTAATGCATAAGGATCTTATAATTGTATCCCAATACAATTCCTTTGCAAGGCATATATAGTTCCATAAGCTTTATCTACATAAGTACAAAAAAAAATTAGATCACAAACTTATGGATAAAGAACTACCTCAATATTATTATGAACAATAAAATGTCATACATGAATATCTCAAAATTGCAATTACCATACGACCATAGATTGGCTTGTAGGGACTTATACTAACAATTTCCTATTAGCACTAAAGCCAATTGCCTATGTATCTAATACCAATGTTCTGAACATGACGATTATGCTTCTGCTAGGATAGTGCTTTAGTGAGAGGATCAACAATATTATCCTCAGTGGGTATACGCTCTATGAAAATGTCTCCTCTTCCAATGATCTCCCTGATCACATTGTAACGCCGCAATACATGTTTGGATTTTTTATGAGACCTTGGTTCCTTTGCTTGTACAATGGCTCCATTGTTATCACAATACAAACGTATTGGATCAATAATGCTAGGAACCACATCTAATTCAGTAATGAACTTCTTAATCCAAACTGCCTCTTTCATTGCCTCAGACGCAAATATGTATTTAGCCTCGGTTGTAGAATCTGCAGTCGTCTCTTGTTTGGAACTTTTCCAACTCACTACACCTCCATTGAGTGTGAACACATATCCACTTTGCGACTTGCTATCATCTTTGTCAGTTTGCATCCGTATAACCCCTAACTTGGAGTTCACCTCCTCTATAAACCAGAAAAACATCCTTAGTGCTTCGTAAGTATGTTTTTCACAACTATCCAATGACTTTCACTAGGATTAGCTTGGTATCTACTCGTGACACTTAGAGCGTAAGATACATCTGGTCTAGTGTAAAGCATCGCATACATGATAGATCCTATTGCTAAAGCATATGGGATCTTATCCATGCAATCTCTCTCTTCTTGATTCTTTGGACACATGTCCTTGGAGAGATAGATGCCTTGCGACATAAGCAAGTGTCCCTTCTTGGACTCCATCATGCTAAACCTCTTTAGCACCTTGTCTATGTATGTAGATTGGGAAAAACCTAGCAATCTTTTAAATTTATCTCTATAGATCTTTATTCCTAGAATGTAAGTTGCTTCTACCAAATCCTTCATGGAGAATTGTTTGGACAGCCAAATCTTTGTAAATTGCAGCAATGGTATATCATTTCCTATGAGCAATATGTCATCAATATATAACACTAGAAAAATTATGGCACTCCCACTAACCTTTTTATAGGCACATGGTTCATCTTTATTTTTGATGAAGTCAAACCCTTTTACAACTTCATCAAAACGGATGTTCCAACTCTGAGAAGCTTGCTTAAGTCCATAAATGGACTTTTGAAGGTTGCACACCTTATTAACATTAGCATTGGATATAAAACCTTCAGGTTGTGTCATGTACACTTCCTCTTTCAAGTTTCCATTAAGGAATGCAATTTTTACATCCATTTGCCATATTTCATAATCATGGTATGCAACAATTGCAAGCAAAATCCTAATGGATTTAAGCATAGCAATTGGTGAAAAGGTTTCTTCAAAGTCAATACCTTGTCTTTGTTTGTAAGCTTTTGCTACCAGTCTATCTTTAAAGGTTTGCACCTTGCCATCTGCATCGGTCTTTCTCTTAAAGACCCACTTGCACCTAATGGGTTTTATCCTTTCAAGTGGATCCACTAAAGTCCATACTTGGTTGGTATCCATGGCATTCATTTCAGATTTTATGGCTTCTAGCCATATCTCAGAATTGATGTCCAACATCGCCTCATCATAGGTTGTAGGTTCATCATTTATGGGCGATGCGTCCCTTTCCAAGAGAAATCCATATCTCTTTGGAGCTTGACGTATTCTACTAGACCTTTTGAGTGGTTGTGCCTCTTGAGATTGTGGTTGTATATCAAATGTCACAATCTCAGGTTCAAGTTCCAATGGAATGTGAATTTATGGGTCTCGAACTTCTTCGAGTACAACTTTACTCCCACTAACCCTTTCATTTAAAAACTCTTTTTTAAGGAAAGTGGCATGCCTTGAGACAAACACCTTTTGCTCAATGGGATTATAAAAATAATATCCTTGTATTTTTTTAGAATATCCCACAAATTTACATTTGTCTGATCTTGCTTCTAGCTTATTAGACATTGTACGCTTCACATAAGCAGTATATCCCCAAATCCTAGCATAAGACAAGTTGGGCTTTGTCCTGCTCCATATCTCACATGGTGTCTTATCAACTGATTTGGTAAGAATTTGGTTCAGTATGCGAGCAGTAGTTTCTAGGGCATATCTCCAGAAAGATATAAGAAGATCTACACGACTCATCATGGATCGAATCATGTCTAATAATGTTCGATTCTTTCTCTCAGATACCCATTGTGCTGTGGAGTCTTTGGAGGAGTCCATTGTGTGAGAATCCCATTCTCTTTCAGATAATCCTGAAACTCTTGGCTAAGATATTCTCCTCCTCGATCAGATCTAAGAGTGAGAATACTCTTCCCATTTTGTTTCTCAACCTCCGCTCTGTATTCTTTGAACTTGTTAAAGGATTCAGATTTATATTTCATTAAATATACATAAACATAGCGAGAATGGTCATCTGTGAAGTTGATAAAGTAAGAGTATCCTCCTCTAGCACTAGTATTCATAGGACCACATACATCCGAATGTACAAGTCCTAGTAACACCCCAACTCGTTCACCCTTTTTAGTGAAAGGCGACTTGGTCATCTTACCAAGGAGACAACACTCACTTGTTCCATAAGATTCATAATTAAATGGATCGATGTAACCTTGTTTGTGTAACTTGGTTAAGCGAGTCTCATTGATGTGTCCAAGCCTACAGTGCCAGATGTAGGATAGTTTTGGATCATCTTTCTTTGCTTTCTTTACCTTTATATTAAGTATAGGTCTCTTAGGATCAAGAATATAGAGACCGTTCGAATGTGTCCCTGCACCATAATGCAACTCTCCCTTTGAGAAAGAACAACAATTGCCCTTAATGCAAAATTCCATATCATCATATAATGCTAAGTATGACACAGATATGATATTTCGAGATATGGAAGGAACATAGTAACAGTCTCTTAATTGCAAGATCAACCCAGAAGGTAAAGGTATGGTAACTGTCCCCACAGTGGATGCAGCAACCTTTGCTCCATTTCCTACTCTTAGGACTATCTCTCCCTTCGTTAATCTTCTACTCGTTTTCAGCACCTTCATGTCATTACATAAGTGTGACCTACATCCAGTATCTAATACCCATGATGACGGATCAATAGTAGACAGATTTACTTCAATCATATACATGGTCAAAGATGAAACTTCTACAAGTTTCTCATTCTTTGACCTTGTCAAGAAGGCAATGATATCTTCCTTAATGACATCTATTCTAAATAGATATTTGAGAACATTTCTCAACTTGATATACCAGTCCAAACATTTTGGCTCAAATTTCATGATGACATCAAGTATGCCGCGCAAAGTAATATGTATTTGCATTCTAACAACCTAGACATTTAAAGAACGTTTATGAGTAATCATGTATTATAATCAATTAAGATGAGATAGTAAATCTTAATTGATTGCTCTCACTATTTTCTTCAAGATGATAACCCTCCATATCACCTCGAGAGATCTCTACTAAGATTCTCTTAGTGGGCTAGGATCCCATCCATCTAGTTATGGCCTTGAGTGTGCTTAGCAAGCTATGATAGCTGGATTAGGTAGGTAATTGAGCTTACCAATTGTATCTCTATACAACTCCTAGATCAGCTAGGTGACAACACATTGCCTAAACATATCATATATGTTTCGCCTAGCCATTGCCTCTAGTTTTCATAATAATCAAGTTTCCAAGCATCCGAATTTTATGAAACTAGTTGAGTAAGACCCACTAATAGCTCAAACATACTCGTGTAAAAGTGTGACCTTGAGTGTGCTCAACAGGTCTTCGATTAAATAAGCAGTCAGGTTATCTTGCTATATGGTGGAAGGCAACTTAATCATGTGTGGTATGTGACTCAATATTTACCGAGGGATTTTTTTATTTTTGACTTAGTTAAGGTCTCATCTTTGCATGCATAGCATTTATTAATTGCATAAATAAATCTATCTCATGCATACTACTTTGGATGATTATGGACTTTATCTATACTAATTTCCTTGAGCCATCGAAGGAAATTAACTTGGTCAAACCTAGGAGATAACATACAACATGTTGTAATCTTCCTCCTCGTATCTTCATGGCGCCTTTAGGTCTTCATCTTCGAATTGTAAAATAACTCCTAAACTAATCCTAATTCTGCACTTATATGTAACTAATTACATTTTAGTAAAGAAACCTTGTGGTACATCCGAGGGGAGTTAGGTGAGGAAAGAATTTTACAATTCCAGAAAATCGAGAGAAAGGCAGGGTGCGTAAACCCTATTTAATAAATAAATACCATCATAAAATTTAACCACACATCCACAATCATATTGGGCCTAATCCATAATCATCCATATTCATCAATCCACATGAACATAAAACTAAATCTATGTCTTGTTCAAATTGTTAATCACATAATTTATTTGAAATTAGTTAAATTCAACTTTTGAATTAACTTAATTTCAAAATTTTGGGCATCAATTTATTTCCATATATAAAGAAACAATTTCCGTATATAGAAATCCTTACTAATGAATATAAATAACCTTTATCCATATTCTAATCTTATTAGGATAAGATTTATTACAAATTAAAACAATTTTAATTTACTTTTTTCAAATATTTAAGGTTATCCTTTACCAATAAGATGTTAAAGATTTTATGTCTTAAATCACCTAATCTCATTTGGTAATTTTAAGACAATAAAATCTTCATTTATCCAATTGTCAAATTCGAATTCCATAGCTAATATTATGGAGATATTCCTCTGATTTTAAATTGCCTATTTATTCTTAGACTCCCATAATATATAGGAATCTAATTCCTTAATTTATGGAAGATTTTAAAATAATTTTGACTTCAATAAAATTAGGAGACCAATTCCTAAATTTAATATGTCAAATTATTTTAATTTATCAATTGATTAAAATAATTTTCATATTTTGTAGGTATCAAATTCCCTATTTTGTGGAAACTTTCAAAATCCATTTTGATATGCTAATTTTATGGAACTACTTCCACAAAATATCTTATAATCAATTGATTTTTAAATTGCATTAAATTAAGATGCAAGATAAGGCAATTCAAAATGCCAAAACCGTGGCATTCAAAAAACTGCTTGCAGCAATTTTATTGACCACGTTTCTTGGTCATTAAAGTGGCATAAAATTTTGGGATTTTATCTTTATCATAATCCTCCAATCAGCTAAGGTATGAAACCTCTTTCATCATCATTAGCAATAATTTTGGATGCCTTCTGCCTACTGAAAATAAGCAAAACTGTGACTCAAAGTCTACTGTTGGCAGCAGTGACTAGTCATATTTTCAAGGCTTCATGCTCACTTTGTGGTATTGGTTTTCAGCCACATTTGAAGCATTTTCAAAGGACATCAACTTAACGTCATTTCTGCAAATTTTGAGAATTTTTAGGACTCATTTGCTTGCTGAAATGACGCAAAAACCAAACCTGGACAGAATCAAATCTGCCTTTAATAGCCATATCTCCATTCCTCCACGAACCTGAATTCCTTTGCTGATTTTTATGCATCTTATGCAAACTGTAATCTGCAAATTCTTGACATTAAAACATGTTTAATGTTCATTAATAAGAATATAATATTTACAAAATAAAACTGTTCAGAAATATCAAACAATTACAAAACAGAATTATATAAACTTGAACTCACCATTTGATACCCGAATTTTCACATTTATGTTGAACATAGTATTAACAACAAGACATACCTTTGCATTAAAACGAGCCAAGGGAGGCTCTGATACCACTGCTAGGAACGACATGATTAGAGCATCAACACAGCGGAATAAAAAAAATTGAAATAAAAAAATAAAAACCATGCCTCCTACCTTTGGATCACCTTGGTTGTTTAATGCAAAGTTATGTACCACATAAAATCAGAAAAAAAATATACATTTCCAAGTGATATCGTAATCAAATGGATTCCTTTTGGTGACAAAACACGAACAACTTTGGTCTAAGAGAATCCCAACCACTCAATCGCTTGGCCTCCAATAATGCACACACGATTGCAACGGATCCTTCTCAAGAAGAGAGCTTTATGCCACGGGCTAGTGCCAGCAAATGGACAACGATTTGTCCCCTTTTCTTCTTTGATTTCCAGCAAAGAATCAAAGGAGAAGTTTTCAAAAGAAATAATCGTCTCAAGAGTGGCAGCACTCAAGAAAAAAATCCTTCTCCTCAAAAAAAAAAGAATGGCTATAATGTGATATTTATATCTAGGTTTAACTTATTAAAATTTGCAAAATAAGTCCTTAATATTATAACAATTATAATATTTAACCAATACCTAATTAAACTCTTTTAATTAGGTCATTAATAGTTAAAACTTAGAATTTGATTTAAGTTTAACTTAAATCATCACACTCTCAATTTAATCCAAATTGCAATCTTTGTGTGTGACCCATTAGGTTCCTAACATGTTGACAATAGAATTGAATTATAATATTATTAATTAATTAATTTAAATGAATCATATTCAATTTTAAATCAACTAATTCAATTCCATAGACCATGATTGGCATCTAGCAATGCATCATGGCCACTCAATTGTTAAGAGAGTCAAAGGATTCTTTGACAACCTTTCAGTGTATAGTTTTTCAATATAATTCATTCCCCCATCATATATCCCGAAGATGATAAGAGCTTGGTGCAGTGCCTACTCTTATTGATCTCCATATTTATTCTTACAATTAGATCATTAGCTTTATGGAGACTTATGAAACTCATTTCATAACCTCCTAATCACTTTGGCCAAGGATTTGATTAAGCTAATATCAATCAAAAACTAATGAGATATTTCCCCTTGAATCACTTGGGGTGATGATTCCTATATTGACCACTCATTTACCTTCACATGCTTCATGCTATACCCAAAAGCATCCTATTTTGGCATCCTTGGTTAGGCACCCATAGGGATAAAATCAAAGCATAGCACTCCACACATAAGATAACCTAGTGTCTCAAGTCTAGAGAGTATTTACACCACTGACACATGAGAAGTATTGCATAGACACTTGAGTGAAATACCAAATGCACTTCTCATGGCGGGTCATATTCAATGAACTCGCTCTCCCATGGCAAGCACCCACATGCTACTTTTAAGTATCTCTATACTTCAATCTATGAGAACGATTGCTTACTTCACAAGTAAGGAACATAACATGCGCCAATCTTTGAGCATTATTGATGCCCTGTCTCAATAATACAATGATCAGGGACTTTTAGGAACAATGCTTTAATGCATAAGGATCTCATAATTGTATCCCAATACAATTCCTTTGCAGGAAATATATAGTTCCATGGGCTTTATCTACATAAGTACAAAAAGTAATTAAATCACAAACTTATGGATAAAGAACTACCTCAATGTTATTATGAATAACAAAATGTTATACATGAATATCTCAAAATTGCAATTCCTATACAACCACAGATTGGCTTATAGGGCTTATACTAACATCAATAACATTGAATGCTTGATTAGATTATGAGATATGAGCAGGTACTGGTGAGTGTATATTCGATAAAATATTTACATGATTTAGTTGAGATGAACTTTGATCATCTCACATGGGATATTGAGTGTTATTATTGGATGATTGTGGATGGGTATTAAAACTTTTATTAAGTTTAGAAACTCTTTTAACTCTTGATATTTTTAACATGTTATCTCTATTCTATTTTGATCGACTGGCCCTATCCACAATAACAAATTAAGCTTAAGTTGGGCAGATAGTACTAAAAAAATAATAAAGACAACAGATATGGATAACACACAAAGCAAGTATCAATTTATATTAAAGACATATTTGTCATGAAACTCATGGTATATATTGTTTAAATAGTAACTATCAACATTTTTATTTTATAGAACAAATCAAGCAAACAACAAATCTCAAAGGCAGAGATATGTAAGAATTAAATAGCAAATTAACAAAAATGTCAAGATCACATTACAGTATAGGTTGTTGATCGTCCCTAATTCTGATTTTGCAACCAAGAAACACATTGCAACAAAATAAACATAAATAAAACAAAACTAACATAGGGACAAAAATATGAATGTTAAATAAAAATTCTAAACAAAAAAAAATTACAGTATTCAAGAAAGTGATAATAAAAAAAATATGTATTGTCACTGAAAATCATATATAATAGATCATGAACAGAAAGAACAAACATGACAAAGCCAGCACGTCAATTTTGGAAATCATGAACATCATGTAATTAGGAAGCATGTTAAATTATAAGTAATTAACAACAAAAGAACACACATACAATTAACAAGCATAGTTAAGGACAACAGAACACTGAAAAACAAGAGTCAAAACAAGAAAGTATATATATAAAAAAAAGACACCACAATTCAATCGAAAAATAGCATGGCAAAACTATCATCAAGCAAATCTAAAACAAAGGTAATGGATTCAGTAGAAAATAAATGACAAATAATAATAAGAAGATGAGACAATCAACAAATACTAAAATTGTCAATCCAAGCTCCCTGCAAAATAAAAATAAAGATCAAATCAATTAGAGTTACCCATGAAAACATTGACGGGACCCACATTAAAAATAACCAACTGAACAAAACAAACTGTCAAACTCAAATATGCAAGGAAACATAAATAAAAGCACAAACAAATAAAAAAAATAGAATGCCATCAATGATCAAGAACAAAATCAAGAAAAACATTATAAATATCGTTTGGCTTTGTTCATGTATAATGGAAACAACCATGAATGAGTATATATAAAAGGAATGAATAGTGACTAAAATAAGTAAAACAACAAGATCTTCACAAATTGAAAAAAAAAAACACTTGCTAATCTTTACATATACATGTAAATAGATATGTAAAAACCAAACAAAAGTTTTATCATGAATGCAAAAAATGACATGAATCAAACAAAAAACAAACGTCTTGTTGAACTTAATGCTTACTTTAATATTAAGTTTTTATTTGATAAACAAGTGATCAAAATTGTTTTTCAGATGTTTAAACAAGTCCAAATGGTCTTTCGAAAAGGTTTAATAAAATAGCTAAGCACTTTAAATAGAAAACAAGTAAAAAGTCTCTTCAAATTTGAAAAATGCTATCAATCTATTAATAGGTTTTCTTCATCTATCGATAGATGATTGTTTTAGCACTTAGACTTCAAAGACTATGAACATCTATTGATAGATGTGCAGTATCTATCGATAAATAGCCAAAAGAGAATAATATAAAATGACCTTGACTTGAATCTATCGATAGATAAGCATCTGAGAACATTTCAAATGGATCTTAACTTGTATCTATCGATAGATAGCCACCCGAGGATACTTCAAAATGATCTTGAGTTGAATTTATCGATATATATTTACATCTATTGATAGATGGGTACGAATTTGAAGATTCTTAAAGGCAATCTATCAATAGATCGAGAAATCTATCAATAAATAATAACCGTTGGAGCTTGAAACAATGTGCTAAACAACTATTTTCACATTTAATCACCCTCAACTACCTCTGAAGCTTTAGCAACTATAAATTCAAGCTCCAACAACATTTATGAAGGTTGGAAGACTCTAAAATATAACTCCAAAGAGAAAAATTTAGCAAAAATCATTCAATACTCTTTGTACTTTTCTAGCTTTTAAGTTTTCTATTTTAGCATTTATTGAGCCTTCATTGCATGTTTTTTTTCTCACCAAACATTGTACTTAACTTGTTATTCAGCCTCTAAGATGCATTCTAGCTACACTTACATTCCTTTCATTATATTTACTTAAGTGATTATACCTTAACCCAGACAAAAGGTAAAGTGGTTATACTTTTACCATAAAAAACATTATATTGAAAAGTTGTGCTTGATCCACAAAAAGCATTGTATTGAATTTTATTTCAATAGTGAATTTTAAACTCCTTAATAAATCTAAGAGAGAGGACATAGGTAAGGAGGCCGAGCCTCTATAAAAATGTCACGACCCAAATTTTGGGCCATGACCGACGCATGGGTCCAATGGACGTAATCCACTAAACCCAAGCAAGCCTATTATTTATCTTACTTATAATTTCATCTATTATCACTAAGTCATATTTCATAACTTTGAATCAAAATAGTGATATACATTGCAAACTCGTACTGGCATTACTCATTTAAAATTTACATTAAGTTCATCTATACATAACAAAATAATACTCGACTTCCAGCGGAAGGACTCGGATGAATATACAGCTACCGAATGCCGAGACACCTACCAAAAGATGGACATAGGTCTACAAGGACACCTCGTCCTAATTATCGGCTGCCTCGTGATCTGAAAACATGAATTTGAAAATGGTGAGTATAAACCTAGTGAGTGAACAAGGAAGGGAACAAACAACAATTAGGGAGAATTTAAAATCATGATGCATTTGTTTCAAAACAATACAATTTAGTTCATTCCTATTTAAAACCCCTTCAAACCTGAGAGTTTCTCACTGCAGCGAGCATGAATTTCGTTGTAGTGAAAACGGAGCAACAAGAGAAACATTTTTCCTTACTCAACAAAAAGCCATCCTGCTAAAGTAATAAAATCAACATAAAATTCATGAAAATTCTCAA
>NC_030853.1:1461196-1580618 GCF_000208745.1 Theobroma cacao
CTAAACCAACAAAATCAACATAAAACTCATGAAAATTCCCAAAGTGCAATGTATCAAATTTCACATATATGTCAACCATATATCACATTCATGAGCTTTCATTTCATAAGTCTAGATATGCATAATTTGATAGACAAACATCAATATCATCATAATCACACCCGGCTCATGTACATCCCCCCACATCGTGCACAATCAGTGCATCATGTACATCCCCCCACATCATGCACACGGGTACTATCATCATCCATCTCTCACGCCACCATCATCACCGGCATGTGCATCCCCCCACATCGTGCATACACACGGTTACAGTCATTATACACAATATCATTCATCATGCACAACATACATATATATATATCATCATATTTCAATAATGCATGAATCCATAACAATCACATATCACAACATCAAACCATTTAACAAAAGCTTGTTCCCAAGGTACATTTTCTAAAACAAGTTGGATAGAATCTTTCATATTCTCCAAAACAAGTTTGAAATGCAAGTCCACTCATCGGTATCGAAAAATTCGAATTTCGGGTGCACTCAGACTAATAGTCCTCATGCACAATTCCTTTGCCTTTTTCGGACGTCTCACTACCTTGATAAATAACAAAGTCAAGGAATTTACTATATTGTCCCTAAATTGATATAAACTAATTTAAATTACTAATGCTTGATATGTAAATGCAAAAATACGTCCGATTACTGCTTAATCGCGTATCGATTAAATTCGACCAATCACCGATTAATTGGCGATTATGTCCAAATCACCTCCAAATTAATCCATTTCTCCTCTAATACCTTAATTTACCACATACCATTTACATAAAGCCAAATTCAGCATTAGAACCCTTACAGTTCCTTATAGAAAAATTTGATCATTTGGTGCACTAGCATCAAAAATTTTTTCTACATAACCGTTTCACCTTAATTCTTCTTTTTCCAAGCCATTTTCCTAGAAATAAAAACAATCCTCCATTGATATTCAGCCCTCATGGTTCGACCAATAAGGAACCCTAGAGAAATTGAATATTTCTTTTGTGTTTTTGTTCATAACCATGCTTAACTATCCCTAAACACTAACATAGTCTAAAATCAAATTATTCCAACAACAATTCCTCTTCCATACCCATTTTCAGAATTGAATTCATCATGATAACTCAATATTCAACCATGAAAATCAAGAACAAAAGCATGGGTAAGCTAGGTATCAAGGAGAATTAAAGAAATTTAAACTTACCCAGCTTGTTTCCTTGATTTCTTCACTTTTTCTTTGAATTTTCACCTAGGTTTTCTTGTTTTTTCCTTTGTTCTTCATTTTTTCTTGTTGCTGGTTGTCTATGCCGAATATGGTGAGAGAATTGGGGATTTAATGGGTTGATTTCTATAGAAAATAATAAAATAATCAAGCATGCCACGTGTCACATGCTTATTAGCCCAAAATTTAACTTTTTGACTTTTTCTTCTTAATTTTCCACCACAATTATTCTGGTATTTATCCAATCCTACCACATTTAAAATCCCTTGGTCTTGACAAGTGCTGGGGCGAAAAATTTACCGATATGCCCCCGAGACAAAAAAATTACGATTTTACCCTTATACTCCGAAATGTACCGGAATCACATTATTTCTACTTTTCAACCTCAAATAACACTAATATTGATCAATATTAACCAAATGGAGCAAAAATCATTTTTTTAAAAATTCTCGTTTAGTCCTTTAGTGGTAAAATTATCATTTTACCCTTGTACTCCAAAAATATCGAGAATCACAATTTTTCACTGCTAAACATCATTTTATACTCCAATAATCATAATTATATTTCATATAATTATTCTTAGTCAAATGTGATCAAATCTTGGCTAGAAATCTCCATTTAATCATCAAATGGTAAAATAACCATTTTATCCCTAATCGGTTAATTTTCCTGATGGACTCCAAACTAGACCTTGAACTCCGAATCACTATTTTAAGTCATTCTGTGAGTTTCAAAATTTTTAATTTCCTCTTAGAATTTCTATTTGAACTAGTTCAAGGCTCGATTTAACTTAATTGTACCACTCGGTACAATACCGTCTTTTAATCGAGCTTGACAGGGTCTCACAAAAAATTACTGTGTTGATTTTTCTTTCTTTTTCCTCCTTTAATGTCACTTGTGTTTCTAACCTCTCTTACTTTACAAGAAATCAATTGTCTTACTTATTTTCAAATTGGGAATTGGATTGAGAGAATTATATATTTTCACAATTGAAAAGGAATTTTCAAAATTTTAAAAACATCCTAATTCACCCTTTCTTGAAATGATTCACATTGAGCTTATTGCACTAATAAGTCCATGTATGCATAGTAATGAAATCAATAGTTATTAACATTTATGAAGGTTGGAAGACTCTAAAATACAACTCCAAAGAGAAAAATTCAGCAAAAATCATTCAATACTCTTTGTACTTTTCTAGCTTTTAAGTCTTCTATTTTAGCATTTATTGAGCCTTCATTGCGTGTTTTTTTTCTCACCAAACATTGTACTTAACTTGTTATTCAGCCTTTAAGATGCATTCTAGCTACACTTACATTCCTTTCATTATATTTACTTAAGTGGTTATGCCTTAACCCAAACAAAAGGTAGAGTGGTTGTACTTTTACCATAAAAAACATTATATTGAAAGGTTGTGCTTGATCCACAAAAAGCATTGTATTGAATTTTATTTCAATAGTGAATTTGAAACTCCTTAATAAATCTAAGAGAGAAGACATAAGTAAGGAGGCCGAACATCTATAAAAATTACTGTGTTGATTTTTCTTTCTTTTTCCTCCTTTAATGTCACTTGTGTTTCTAACCTCTCTTACTTTACAAGAAATCAATTGTCTTACTTATTTTTCAAATTGGGAATTGGCTTGAAAGAATTCTATATTCTCACAATTGAGAAGGAATTTTCAAAATTTCAAAAACATTTCAATTCATTCCTTCTTGAAATTATTCACATTGAGCTTATTGCACAAATAGGTCCATATATGCATAGTAATGAAATCAATAGTTATTAACTAAAAGCAATGACAAACTCAGTTTAAAACATCAGCAGCAGCCAAAACATCAAGAAAAAAAATTCAAAGAAATAAGAACATTAGGAAAAAAAAGTAAAAAGAAATAAAAACATCAAGAAAAAAAAACATTTAAAGAAAATTGTGTACTCAAGCTAATAATAAATTAAAAACGTAAAAAATATTAACTAAAAGCAATTACAAACCCAGCTTAAAACATCATCAGCATAAAAAAAACATCATGAAAAAACCATTAAAAGAAATAAGAACATTAGGAAAAAAATTCAAAGAAAATTGTGTACTCAGGCTAATAATAAACTAAAAATGTAAAAAAAAAACCATAAAAATAGGCAACAATGAAAAGAAACAACGATAAATGTTGGTAATTTTACAAGCAAGAAAAGCCAAACCAATAAAAGAGAGTAAAAAAATTAACGAATGCAAACACAAACAAAGTACAAAACCCAAATTTGAGTTACACAAAGGACTCAAGAGAAAAAAAAAGAAGTACATAAAAACCATTAAAAACAAAAAAAATAATCCGAAGTGCCGAGATCCATCTATCTGAGAAAAAGGAAACGAATGAAATAAAGAGAATAAAGGAAAGCAAACGAAAGAAAAATATGGAACCCAGATCTTAGAAAGAAGGAATGCAAACTTCTGAAAAGGCAAAAAACTCATATCAATCGATTAAAAATCATTGATAGACATAGAAATGACATCGCCGAACAGTCATAATACGAAACCAAGACATAATGATGACATGTTGACCAGTCATACGATATCAATCAGTTGGCTACAAATTCCAATACCAGCCAAGGAATTGAAAGACCCATGCATGACTAGAGAGGAAAGAAAAAAAAACTCATAAAGCATAGACCTTACCAAGCCAAGACGATAAGAAATGAGTAGAACACCTTTTAGATTCTCAAACAAGGTGGCTTGTTATAGCCAGTCACAAATCTGCATAGAAGGTTGAGAGGCTGAGGCAAGCAAAAGCCAATCCAACTAAATCTATTAGATAGATGGGTAAGAGAGAGAGAGAGAGAGAAACATACGAATAATTAAAAAGACCATTCTCGCGGCAAGGCAGGATAGAAAGAGTGAAAAGGAAACATACAGGCAATCTTACCCAAAGCCTTGCCCAAATGAATGAGCCGAAACCTAAATAAAAGCCCACCCTAATCAAATTCCGTAACCCTTCCATATTGAGCCACATGACAATCAAAGGAGCCGCCACATGTCACCACCAAAATGATCCGTAAGAGCTTTCTTTAATACATAGGTATAGATAATGTAAAAAATATAATATATATTAATACATAATAATAATTTAAATTTGTATTAATTCAATCTTTAATTTTCAATTTAGCTGGAAAATTTAGTATATGAAAAAATCGAATTGCACTGATACAAAGATTGAACTTTTAAAATCAAACACTCTAAAAACCATTTTAACTGAATTGAAAAAAATCGAATTCAAGTTAATTCAATTGATTTTTTTATTCGAATGATTTTATTCACTCTTAATTATCAATGAAAATTTTCATTTTCAATAAAAAAATATTATCAACTTAAAAAGATCTATTAATTATTTATGAAATTTAATTCTTCATGAACAAAAAAATTGCCAAAAAAAATTAGTATAGAAAGGACCTCACCTTTTGTGTTTAATGTTTTTCTATTTAAATTACATGTAAATGTACCTCTTTAATTTAGTTTACCAAATGCTATCACCTCATTAATGAAGTAAAACTAAAAATTTTTAAAGACTTAAACTTAAATATTAAAATATTATTAATAATTAATTAAATAAAAAACAAAAAATCTCCTCTTTTCTCTTTCCAAGTCCCCGCAATGTTTTTTATTTTCTTCTCTCCTTCTTCTTCTTCCATTAAAACTAAAAACTAAAATATTTCACTTTTCCTTAAAAACCTCTTTAGCCTTCTTTTCATGTTCTTTTATAGGCATCCAAACTAAAATCATACTAAATTTTTAAGAGACTGTTGCTAAAACACTAAGAGAGAGAAAGAATGAAGAATTTGGTACGGAGATTTTCTTTTGTTGAGAGAAAAAGAGAGAAAGAGGACTACTGAATCAAAATGCCTTGTAGCTCAACAAGGAAGTAATTTTTTTAGTGGTTAGCATTGGAACTAGATGGGTGGGTTATTGGCATATTTGACCACTAGTTGTGATCAAGAATCCTTCCTTTAAGTTGTGACTATTGGTAGTATCGGTGTTGGAAAAATTTTATCATAACTTCTGTTAGAATTTTAATTTAATATTAAGTTGATGTTAGTTAATTACTTTAACCATTTTTGTCATTTACCTTTAATGGTTACCACATTATAACCTTGAATCAAATAAATAGTAAAACCCTATTTTGTTTATTTGAAAAAAAAATTGATTCTCACACTTTAATCCTACATCAATTGTAAAAATCACTTAAAAATTTATAGCACAAAATCAACAAGCAAAAGTTATCTTGAAATCTCTTGAAGTTGAACAATTTTACCAAATTTAATTTTAATGAAAAAAGAAGAAGGGAAAAGAAGATAATGATGTTAGAGAGGAATAAAAAATAGGAGAATAATCAAAGAGCGTTGTGAGGGAGTTAGAGAGAGAAAAGGATTTTTTTTTGTTTAATTAATTATAAAAAAAATTAGTATTTAAGTTTAAGTCGCTAAGATTTTTTGTTTTATCTCATTAATAAGATGGTAGCATTTGGTGAGTTGACCATGTATAGAAACTATATACTGTCAAAGTATCAAATATTAATCCTTAATTTTAGGTAAAATTACTTCATTAAAGCTCCATTCCTTAATTGGGAAATAATGTTCTAATCAAATATATTTTTTGCAGAAAGCATTTTTTAAAAAATAATATTTTTTTGTTATTTGGATGAATTTTTGAAAAAAAAATTCAAACTAAACAAAAAATTACCACAAATTCATATTTTTCATCATTTTTATTAATTAAAACAAACAAAATCCCTCTAAATGATTTGAAAACCATACTAGTTTATGAACACCAATATAGATAAACTTTATAAAAGGTTAACCAAAGTAGCATTACTTGATAAAAAAGGAATACATACATACATACATACCTACATATATATATATGTAGTATGTTGTGAGACACAAGGAGATCGTTGAAGAGAAGAAAGAGACTGTGGCTATGGTTGGTGAGAGTGTCCGATGATAGCCATCAGTTGCTGAAAATATTTTTTAGAAATCATTTTTATGTTTTCTTAAAGACTTTTTTATAAAAAAAATTTTGCTTCTTTTCTCACTATTTTTTATGAATTGCACTAACATGTAAATATAATTTTTTTAATAATAAATTTTAAATTTTTAGTAAATTAATCAAACAATAGACATAATATTAATCTAACTGATAAAATTCTCGTACAATTTCTTTGTGATGGTGGACCGAAACATTAAGAGATAGTTTTATATAAAGAGGTTGTTTTTGCTACACATGTTGCACATAGATAATTTAGTACGTGGCAATTATAATAATGATAATAATAAATTTAAAAATTTTGGTTTGATTAATTTCCTATTAGTTTACGTTTAAAAGTATAGAAACATGAAAAATATGTAAGTGAAAAAAAAGATGAATTAATTTCATGAAAAACAATAAAATTAAGGTTTCATTTGTTGCATAGAAATGGGGTATCAAAAATAATTTTCTGAAAAATGCTGATATTTTCATGAAGAGTTAATATTTTTTGTTGTATGAGTGATTTTGTGAAAAATATTTTTTGTTATTCAGTTGTTTTCCAAAAAAATTACATTCTAATTATCGAAATAGTAATATTGCTTAGCTTTAAAAATATTTTTATTAAATATTCTATTAGTTTATTATTAAGAGCAATATTTGTTATTGAAGTATTATTTTAATAGTAATATTTATTATGAAAATATTGAGAAATAATTATTATGAATAATAAATATTAATATTTATTATTAAAAATTAAAAATAATTATATATTTAAAGTGATAAAAAATTTTATTATTAAATAGTAAAAATAGCAATATAATAATATTTAGTATAAACACATTTTACTAATTTTTAATATTCGTTAATATAAAAATTTTTCAAGTTAAAATTAAATTAAATAATTATTTTATTAATATATGCACAATGTCTGAACCAATTTATCACGCACCAATTGTTCCGATTTAAGAAAAAGAATACCCAAATCTCAAAAACCCAATAAATCATTAAAAAAGTTTAGATTACAATTCATTATATTAATAATTAACTTCATGTTTCATTGGATTATAGTTGTTAAATTGAAATACGTATCATGTATCAAAATTTTATTTTTTAGTATTAAATATCATATCGTATTGTAAGATACAGTAAAAAATTTTAAAATTAATTATAAGTAATATTTATACATGTAAAATAAAAAAAATTAAAAATATTATATTTTTAACAGAATTGAAGATTATAAGATGTAAATTAAAACGATGATTATTTTTTTAATTTAAACTCTCAACATATTTATCAATAATAAAGATTTTTAAATAAATAATATATTTTTTCGTATTAATTTATTAATTAAAAATTAAAAAACATTTATCATGTTAAAATTAAAAGGGAATTCAATTCTTTTAATATTTTTTTGTTTCAAATCTAAAGATTGAAACTCATAAAATATAGTTTTTCATGTTTCAACTTAGAAAAATAATAAAGAGTAAAATTTTTAATAATTAATTAGAATTAAGTTAAGATATGTATCATGTATTATACAATACATATTCAATATTTGATCAAATTAGATACAATTATATATACATAGCATTTTTTACTAATATCATATCATATTGTATGATACATATCACGTATCATGCGTTAATGAAAATTATGTATTGGATATTATTGTAAATGAATGCAAGCAATTGAATTGGAACAACCAGTTACACTTTTTCAAGCGTGTAATCTTATGTATAAACGTTTAGCATGTCGTGATGATTTTGTACATAAAAATTCTAAATCTGTTATTGTAAATAAGCTTTGAACAGTTTATACTTTAAATCTCTCGACAATGGTGATTTTAAATATATTTTTTTCTTATTCAATTACATGGGTGATAATATTTTTAATTTATCATAAGGATTCTACACTTTTGTATTATTGCGGAAATATGATAAGGACTCATCGTCTCAAGCAATCGAAATGTTGGAAACTATTCGTACTCACATGCATGGATTTGGGACTAAGGTGGTTGCTACAGCTTTACTTGATGCAGCAAGTTCCGATGCACCAACACCAATGTCAGTGTGCATAGCCCTTTCATCCTAAATCCTTCCCTTAAAAACCCTATATATGTATGAGAAACTAGTAAATCTAGAACATAACTTACTAGAGATTGAATAGCAAATAAAGGAAGTTTAATGAAAATTAATGTAAAATATATAAACAATGTCATGGAAGGAATGTTGTAAAGTATAAAAAGCAAAGCCTATAAGAGTTAGAAAAGAAGAAGCGAAGGGAGGTGGATTCTGGCATTTGCAGCACAATTACACTTACATATATTTTGGAGAAAGAGAAAGCATAAACTTTTGTATTGTGATTGACTTACAAAAGTTAATCAAAGATCATTGTTGAAAAAGTGGGACTTGTTAGAATCAAGAGTCGATAATTCACTCAGAAATGTTTAGGCAAAAGATAACAACAATTAATGTCAGACGGTGAGACCAATTTGAAGTGAGCAAAGATAACAAAGACTTTAGCCAAAAGATTGAAATGAGTGCATGCATGTCTCTTTGCCCGCAGAAATATAGACCCACATTCCCACTTGACCTCCCCCCACGACCCAGGAGCTAGAGTTCGGTTATCTGGAAGCCAGCCTCCTCCACCCCTTTTAGCCTCTTACTCTATAAAGCAATAGGCCCACAGGGGCTGAGATGTTCCTCCATGATTGACGGGAAATTTTGGGTTTATTTCCCTTTAATGTGAAAATTTTTCCTCCCATAATCATTAGTTTCACACAACAGGAAAAGAACTAGTTAGAATCCTGATAAGCGTATGGTGTCATCAATGTAGAAAACAATATAAAAAGTATATATATACTCTTTATTCATTGGCCTGTAGTCTCCTAAGTCTTAATTTATTACATGCAAAAGCAAACCATTTTCTTTTCCATCCCCTTGGATGGTTTATATACTTATCAAAGAATTAAAGTATTAATGCCATTAATAAATTTCAAATTTAATGTGTTTGTTTGCTTGACTTTTGTTGGGGACCAGTCCAATCAGTTCACATTAGTACATAAAATCAAAGTTATTAAAATTTTTTTCTTTTCATTTTGTCTCATTATAGGATCTTAGTTTGACTTTTATTGATCAAATGGGATGACTCTGATTTGTTCTAAAGTGATTGTACTGCTTAGTTTCATCCCAGATAAAACCGTTATAGGTTGTTATCAGTTTTTATATGCAAATATGCGTAGGAGGGGTCTCTCTCTTCTCATGTGCTGCTCTGCCCTACTATTATTTTAAAATAATTTTTTTAATGAAAATTAAGTAATTAAATTGCTACTTATGTGTTTTTAAAAAAATTAAATAAAAAAATCTTTTGAAAATTTGGGTTTTAGTTACACTTCTTTATACAACATATATGTTTATATTATCAAATCTTAAATGCAGTTATTTAAATTTTTAATCGTAATTTTTTCATATGTAGTTGTAATATGAAAAATGCAATCTCTATATTATTTTATTCATAATACTATTTTGTATAGTGTAATCACATCTACAAAATTTTAACACAAAGTAATTCAAAAAATGTTATTAAAAATATTTTTAATAGCACAAATTAAAGATATGCAATCCTAAATCAAATTTATTGTAGTGAAATAAAATAGTTTTAAAACTAAAATATTTAAAATAGATCGGATCAAAATTAGAAAAATTACAAAAAAAAAAAGTCAAACTAAGATTGTACTTATGAGAAGGGAGAAGTAAATAAATTTTAGCAAATGTTTATTGCCCAAGTCAAAATATGATTAAGAAATAAATAAAACTCATATATATACTATATATGATAAAAGAGAGTCACCATCATGAAAAAGTGAGACGTAATATATAAGATTAAACAAACAAGTCTTTGGCCATTCATATGAGATAAAATTAAATCAACACTGCTGCAGATGCATGCTTTTGCTCCATCCATACAACAAGAAATTTGATGTTGGTTTCTAAGGCAACATGCAGAGGTTGTCGCTTCATGACATTCTTAATATAAGCAAACAGGGAAAACTAGAAATACATGCTATACTTCAACTGCCGGCCAGGAAAAGGCACCTAATACACTCCTCATTTTGATGTTATTTTTTGCTAATATAAATATATTTATATTGGGTTACTGCTAAGTCAAGAACTAGCAGCGGGAGCCCCTCCTACAGTTAAGTGCACCAGCAGTCACAGTCATTGCACCCACGAGAGAAGATGGTCTGGCACTCAGACTAGAAGCCCTGGCATAGGTTGAAGATGCACCAGCACCTGATTGCCTGAAGAAGGCTCCATTCAACATCAAGTCCCCTTCTGACCTCCAGTTCCAGCTTCTCCATTCACTCTCTGGTGCATCCTCATGCTTGGTCACCTGCATCAATTGTTACAAACTTCATTAGGTCATATGTATCTGCAAGGAAAAATGCATGTTTTACCCTGTATGTAGAAGTTCTTGTTCTTGCTGAGAGCTCAATTATTACCTCCTTCTTAGATCCATCATCAGGTGCAAGAAATCTATTCCCTTGGCTGTTGATAGTAGGGTCAGCACTACCACCAATGGCATACATTTCCCAGTGTGTGTAATCATTGTTCACCACATGGAAATATCCATGTCTACATCTGTAATTTAGAATAAACATGAGATTAATCAGTGAACATGTTTGATTAGCTTGGGTTAATCTTATATATATGGAACTAGTATAAGTAGAGTTTCAAGCTTGAAATTTACCTTGGCATTCGTTGCACTAGCCCTTCTCCAAAATGGTTAAAGGCAACGGTGACTTGCATGTCCTTGTCTTGCGTATAGGAATCGCTGTGGCCCAGGAGCATGACTTTGTCATGATGGGTCATGTAGTTGTTGGAGATAGTCACGGCGGTGGATCCATGGATGACATCGATGAGTCCATCATGACAATTAGACAGTGAACAGTGGTCAACCCAGATGTTCTTGCTCGCAAAGATGGACACGCCATCACCGTCCGATGGAGTCCAATGCCCGGCATGTTGAGGAGAGTCTCTTATAATGGTACTACCACCTGGCGTGCAGTCATGTATGTTGATACCATGGATGATGATGTTTGACACATAGTGGATGGTGAGGCATGGTCCTCCCGAAATATGAACGCTTGCACCCCTACCATCAATGGTCTTGAAAGAGTTCATGACTAGCTCTTCCTTCAACGTGATCACCATGTCTGTCTTGAAAATGATCCACAATGGCTCGTCTTGGATCACAGCATGCCTCAGAGTGCCTGGCCTAGGATTCACAGCGTCGTCGTCACCAGCATCTGTAACAACATAGATTCGACCATTTTTGCCTCCCATGGCATTCTTCCCGAACCCAATGGCACAATCAGCTAACCTTTGACGGTTACTCTCCCAACTGGGGTCACACCTCCAGCAGTCATCAATGGGGTTCCCACTTCCACAGGACAAGTAAGCCAAGTTCCTCCTCGAAGCATTGATACTCCTGCAAATAAAAACAAAAACAAATGTAACACCGACAATGAAATATACAAACAATATTGTATCAAGACTATATGTCACGATTGATTACTTGTGAACTTCATCTACAACCAATTCAGGGTCTTGAACAGCTGAGGAAGAAACAAGATTAGGAACCAGGAGAGAGATGAAGAAAATGAGAAAGATCAAAAATGTTGACATTGCCATTTCCTTTCTTAAATTGGAAAGTAGCTAGTGAAGTGGGAGCCAAAGGGAGGTGGTGGTAGCCAGGCCTTGTTGAACGGGAGTTTATATAGAAGGTAAAAGCCGAGAGGTGTGGCGTGATTAATCTAAGCAAGTGGGTCCAAGTCACTCGTAATTTCAGGTTTTGTCAGTCTTGGGGAGTCATCCGGGCAGTTTAAACCGTTAATCAAGCGTAAAAAAATTCAAAATCCTCTTAATCATAGTCAATCTTATTGAATTTATTGAGTACTTGCATTTCATCTTAGCCAATAAAGTGTCAGTTTATCCTTTGCCTACCTTTACTTGATACATATATATATATGGTTAATTTATATCTAGATCCGTTTATTAAAGATCTTTACACAAACTTCAACTTCATTTTACCACATGAGTCAAAAAATCAAGTACCGAACAACATTTGTTTATGTCTCGAAATCATTAACCATAACAAAAAAGCAATTCCAATATTTAAACATAACTAGTAGATCTTCAGGGGAAAAATATGTTAAAAAAATCATCAAACTCTCTTTTTAGATCCCATAATTTACTCAACAATGTAAAGGTAACATGTTTTTGCCAACCATTTCTTGAAAAATGAGGTGCTGGTTGACTACTTTTCCCATTCCATTAAGAGAGTGAAATTTGGAAATTTAGATGTCTTTTGTTGACTTGCTATACGATGTGATACAAAACTAACATGAGAAATCCGTAGAATGTTGTACCCTTTTTCTCATTGTTCCTTATCATCAACATAGATTCTATCATCAACATCCTCATCATACAATGCATGTGTGCATGTCTGTAAGCACAAACCAAGACCCTGCAGGATGAAAATTTTGACTTCGAGAGTCAATATTCTACAGTCTTTGACAACATGAATTCCCAAAATTAAGGTAGCTATAGTACTCGATATTGAACTTTATGTATAATTAATTTATACTAATTCAAGACCTATCATAATAGTAATTTAGAATACAAAAATGACTCAATTCTTGATATATGATTTAACAACAAGACCAATATTGATCACATTAAATGCAGGGATTTAGTAGATTAAGATTTTCCTCATCTTTTTTCATGTAATTCTTTAATAAGTGAGATCTTTATGTTTGTGTATAAATAGGAAAATAAACCTAATTTTTCTTTTAGAATGATTGGTGTATATTAAGAAATTAGTAATCTTTCCTTCTTTTAATCCATGAAAACCTTGGAATAAACTAGTTCTTTATATATAAAATCAAATTCAAACCTTTTTATCTTACCCATAAAAGAATGGTATTAAAGTGGGCAAGTGGCATTGGGAGATGCAATGTACTATTGTATATAGAGACTGAATTAATCATAGTAATTTTTTTTCCACTTGACCTTTTTTACTTTTTAGCACATTCAATTTTGGTCCTAGGATCAAAGAATAGGAAGCTTGAGTCAACAATTTTAATGGTGGAATAATAATAAATACAAGTAACTACCAAACATGCTTTGATTGCGCTGTTTGTTTTGGTCTATGGGCGTCCTTGCATGCCTAATTCATTACCCTTTTAAGTCAACAAGTTTTAATCTTATCTTTGGGTCACCATTGTAATCATTGTCCTACAATGAATCTGCCAGAGGACCTCAAAGTACAATTAATAATTATTACGAATTTAATAGTCCAATAACAAAGTATAATCTGTAATAAGTACAGTGAAAGGTTACAAAACATATTAAATTAATCATCAAATTTTAATCAATGCAATATTAAAACTTGGCATGAAATCATCAAGAGATGAAGGGTATGGATAAAGTAAGAAAAATAAATCAAAAGTTGGAATAAAGTAAAGAACATGAATGAAAAATTAGACGAGAACTAATGAATAGAATTTTATTAAATATTGATTAATAAAAAAATAACAAGTGGTATTTTAATTAATGATAATTTATCGATTATTTTAAATTTTGTTAAATAATTTAATAATTTTTTAAAACATTATGCCTTTTGATTAATAGTAAGGCACATGAGATCGTTTCAAAAATGGCTTTTTGCTAGTACTATCTTTTAATGTTCTCATTTTTACTCACTTTAGTTCAATTTACCCTAAAAGCTCAACCAATTGCTTTTGCCATTCTTACATATTCAGTTAAAACATGTTAATGTGTAAAGGTTAACATAATCCCCACATTAGAGAAAAGGTTACCATCATCTCTCACCTATGCAATTGCCATGAACTAGTATTCCTTCTATGTTTAATTTTTCTAACAAAACAAAACAAAGGACAGAAAAAAAAAAGAGTACGACCCTTTGATCAATAAACCTCCTTTACAAGTTGACCTAAGAAAATGATGAATGGATCAAGGTCTAGGCATGTACCATATGGGAAGCTATATATTGGCCCACGAAGCTAGCTTTCATATGGTAGACCTCCCAGGTAACCGAGAGAGCCATGGTCCAGCCCATGGTCCTAAGTCTGTGACCCTAGGTGTACCTTAAATTTAAAAGAGGTGATGTTCTCATTTATCATCATTTATTTTTAGAGCAAGAAACACATGAATCGATCTGAGATTGAGCCCACTTGATGATGTTTGCAAAAAAGGACTCCACCGACACATTTCACTCCTCCTCTGTCAATCACTTCATGAAGGTGCAACAATTAATGTGCAATTAGTTCACAATTCATTATCATAACAATCACATAAATATGGATCGTATAATTTAATTTAAGGATTTATATTTAATATCTCTTTTCATGTACAGTACTCCATGATAGAGACAAGATGGTGATATCACTACTTAATATTTAATTTTTTTATTATTATAGATATAAAATTTAAAATATATAAATTTATGACTTTAAATGATTACCTTTTAATCATTTTTCATGTAAAATCTTTAAATTTATCACTTACAGTACCTAACATTTTTTCTTAATCACATAACACCACTTCATAAATGTGTAAAGTAAAAGTTCAAAAGTCATTCAAAATTAATATTTTTAAATTACAAAAATATTTTTTAAAGATTTTTTAATTTTTAAATCTATTCATTAACGGCATGACAATATTTAATTTATTGACAATGAAAATATATAAAATATAAACCCTTATACCTAATAATGGGTCGCATTATGCAATTAGTCCATGTGCAAGTAATGGATTTAATCTTTATACAATAATTTATAAAAATTAAATTTTTATACTTTCTAAAATCAACAATATTAATCTCATTATTATTAATATTAAATTTTGTTGTTATCTATGCTGATATGTTATTAATTATATTAATATGACATCCAAGAATGATGCATTGATAATTGACATTAGCTCTCAAACCTAATTTGTAATTTCTAAAGTCAACGTTGATGAATCATTGCTAATCACTAAATCAAATTTTTTGTTTTGAATTTTTCATTTTCATTTCCCTTTTTCCTATTCGATTATTATTTAGGATGATTTTGAAAGAGATAATCGATTTTTTAATTTGATTACAACATTGGTTTAAGAGATAATCAAGAAAAGTAAAAGAACGAAGAGAGACAAAATCGAAAATAATAAAGCAAAAGGTCCCAAAAACTTATTTGGATCCTTGATTCGTCTCAACAACGTAGTCAAAAATTCTCATTACATAATTATTACATGATAATTAGATGCCTCGTTATCAGCTTTAATACTACATAAATATAATTAAATACTATATCAACATAAATAATATAAAAAAACACTATTAATAACTAGACTGATAGTATCAATTTCGACAAAATATAGAGATTTAACTTTTACAGGTTATTCTACAAGAGTTATATCTACCATTTTAACAAAATATAAAGATTAATGGCCTAATTCGACAGGAAGAGTAACAAAGCACTTCTCCCATCCTCACAAAGTCTAGTACCAAAATTTTAACTTATTTCACAAGCTGCTACGTGTGGAGTTAAAATTGGTGTAAAACTAACAGCCAGCAAAAGGGCATTTGGTCTAGTGGTATGATTCTCGCTTAGGGTGCGAGAGGTCCCGAGTTCAATTCTCGGAATGCCCCTTATTATTTTTAATTTGTACTTTTTTTTTTTGTGTGTATTAATTTTGGCATATGATCAACGATAGTGACGGGGCGACTCCCTCCGCAACCACAGCCTGCCAAAAGTGCTATAAAAAATTATTAAGAAGGTTGAAAGAACAAAGCCAACAAATATTAAAAAAATTAAATAAAACAAAAAAATAAAATGAGAGTGCAGATTTTTCAAAATGCATATTTGGAGGTTTGTACAGGTGTGCAAGCTGCAGGGCCATGGACAAAAAGGGTGTCGAAATGGGACCCCCCTCCCTCCCTTCACTTTCTCGTGCCAGTTTTTGCTGATTGGCTGCTTCTCCTGCTCGGCTTTCCCTCCCTGTCTTCACCATTTTCTGCCATTCGACCAAACAACACCTGGATGTGCCTTGTCAACCTAATTGATGAGTAAAGAGAGAGGAAAGAGAAAGTGTTGGAGTGTGTTACATTATTAAGATAGGTACACAATTTTAAACCAATTGAATATAAATAAAACAAATATGATATGATATCTGAATAAATATTATTTGATCAATTCGTCATTTTTTAATAATAAAAAAATCTCTCATCAATTAAATCATGAAAATTAAAATAAAATAAGAATTTTTTTTCTTATTTTCAACTAATTTTAAATTAAATACCTAACCTAAAAATTCAAAAGAGTTGGTGTTTAGTTCAGCGTCACAATCATGGGAGAGTGAGAAAATTTAGCCTTTTGAGATTGACATGACAAGCTTTAGTTTCTATCTCTCTCTCTCCTTTTAAGGACTTACGCAAAAATCTAACATAAAAGCGCAATCGCTCTTTTATTTACTGTCAATCGAATTATTAATTTGATCAATAATTTTATATAATTATCTTTTAATCATATTTAATGTAAAATTTTAAATCAATCACCGATCTTCATTTATTGCTTTTCTCGTGATTCATATTATGTAACAAATTTATTATTTTTAAAAATATTAAAATAATAATAAATAAAATTTCATACCAATTAATATCTTAAAATCTTAAACATAATTCACCCTCGATTATCAGTTAATTTTAGGCAATGTGAAGTTAATAAATTTGAAAGAGTTGATGTTGCCTTCACAATCACACTCATGTGAGAGGGAGAGGGAGAAAGTTTTGCCCTTTTGAGGTGGACATGACGGTTTTATATAGTCTCTGTCTCTCACCCTTATAGGCTTACTTAACCCTTTGATTTGGCTATACATCTACGTATCTTAAACTTTGGGAGATTACCCAAAACTTATGAAATATATGAACCATCAACATCAAATTAATGGCAGTTGCATTCAACTATGGTTAACCCAATTTATTTAGTCATAGCTTCTCATCATTTTTTTTCTGTTAATTATTATCAGTCATAATACGTATGATTTGTTTATTATTATGATTATTATTATTATTCAGGTCTTACACTTTACCAATTTGCCCAAAAGATTGATCTTTACTTCATAAGTGTATATGTCATTAAATTAGAATTATAATACAATATTATTACCTGATTAGATTATAATATTTAATTAGAGGTAGACTAATTAGCCTATATATATAAAACGTTTCCTACCATACACAATTTCATAATATAAGATTTTTGTTTTTGTGATAATTAGGACAATGTTTTTTACAATTAATTTTGAAAAATTTTTATGATATAAATGTTCACTATTTTTTATTATGAAGAATAAATTTATAATAAAGAAAAAGTAACAGTATTACGTGTCTAAAAAGGCAAAAAAAACCTTCGTTTTGAGACCTTCCGAAAAAGTAGAAAAAAAAAAAGATGAAAAGAGTATTAATTTTTTCAATAAGATACGATTTTAAGCAAAAAGAAAATCAAATTTAACTTTTTAAGTTAAAAGTACATGCATTTTATTATTGAACCAAATACCTAAATTTTTTGGATGTAAGTTACAAAATTAATAGACATAATAACTCTTAATTATTCAAAAAAATTTAAATAAGTCATTATTTTTTAATTACATTCAATCAAATTTTTATATCTTTTAATTTAATCTGAATAAATTTTTATAAATAATAATTAATTAATTATTATTAATCAAAATATCATGTAATTTTGATATTACATATTAACATTTCGTAATGAATCATGATATAAATACGTGACTTTCTTCATTTTTTACGTGAATATGATATTAATGCACGTAAATATAAAATAACAAATGATATTTTAATTAATGATAATTAATTAATTATTATAAATAAAAACTTATTCAATTTAAAATAAAAATATATAAATTTAATTAATTGTAATAAATGAATAAAAATTTATTTAAATATTTTTTAAATAATTAAAATTTTTTTCAAACATTATATAAGTTTATAACTTAAAAGCTAAAAACAGGAAAAGAATGAAAAAAACAAAGGGAGTAAACGCCTAGAGCCATGGAGGTTTTGGCCTTATTCACGTGAATGATTATTAATGCAAAAGAGGAACCTTGTGCTTCTAAAAACTCACATCTACACCGTCTCACCCCTCCCATCACCTATAACTCCCCATTTTCTTTCTGTTCTTGGGGTTTTTAACGTTGAAGCCCCTCAAAAAATCTCTTTCCAAATTGCATATTGCCCCATATGCCACCCCCAATCCCATCTACAGCCAAACGAAATCCAGATAACAACACAATCCATGCATCCACCCAATCACCTTTTCCCACATGTCAGAAAAAAGGACCTTTCCCAATCACCATCACCCTTCTGACACCTAAGCCCCCTCCTCTCCCCTCCCCCCACTATAGTCAAGTCTGCCCTCTCTTTCACTCTTAAATATCCCTCCCCTTTATCTTCCACTTTCCCTCTCCTGAACCGAACACTAAAAGCCGAAAAAACCAAACACAAAAACTATGTGCAACAAGAACTCAGGAAGTAGAAGAAGAAGAAGAAAGTCGAAGTCCAGTAGTGTTTCTCTCAAAGCTTCTCGTAAAACCAGAACGAAGACAAGAAAACCAAAGTACCTCAGCCTTCTTCACCTTGAAGAAAACCTACCTCAAATGAACCTGAACACCAACACCAGCAGCAACAACGACAACAACAAAAGCAATCACCAACAGCAACTTAACTTGTTTCCACTTCACCCTGAAAACTTGGTTGAAGACAAAGATACCCAGTACGATAATGTTTGTTTACTTTTCAACACGACGGAGGAAGACAACGTCCACGCTGTAACTCTTAATGGTATTTTAGACGACGAAAGTAGTGATTATAAGAACGAAACGACGACGACGACGACCACCACCACCACCACGTCTGACGAGAGTCCTCTGTCGCCTTCTTTGACGTACGGGTATAGCGGTGAGGATCATACGAGGTCGCTTGAACGGTCGGCTATGAAAGGGAAGAAGGAGAGAGATGAGAGTGAAGAGAAGTGGGTGGTTTACTCTGAGGTCGTGGAGAAGAAGGAGATGGAGGAGGTGAGTAGCTGTGACGGCGGAGGCGGCGGCGACGGTGGTGGAGACCGTGGTGGTGCATGGTGTATCAGTAGTGGTAGTATTATTAGTAAGAAGAAGATGAAAAAGTTGTTGGCTTTGAAGCTTGATTACCAGGAGATCATGAATGCTTGGTCTGATAAGGGCCCACTTTACATTGAAGGAGAGTCCCCACACACTGTCCCGGACTTGAACGATGCTGCCCATGTAAGATCTCAACCCTTGATCAAACATTGCATAATTTTAAATCACTGTTTTCCTTTGTACTACTAGTACTTTATTTATTTATTTTTTGTAACTTAGTAACACAAAATTTTATTTTATTGATAAATATGCGCATGCAAGAAACACATGGGGAATTTTTGTTTTTTATTTAATGTTTTATTTTGAATATGGTCGAAATTTTTGGTGCCCATACTTGTTTGTTTAGAGAGAGAGAGAGAGAGTGGTGCATAATGGGATGGATAGGTCATGGTTTGGGTAATATTGTGTTGGTGGTACTTGTTTGATTGAAATGCTTGTAGTGGAATCAGTGGGACTATAGGTTTTGCACTTTTTGCCTTTTGCTTTTCTGGAGTTGTGGCCCAGCTTAGCAACATTTGGTTAGTTGATAAAATAGACTACCTTTTCGGATTATATAGTTTGCAGTTACCATTTTTTTATGTATTGAGGAACATATTGTAGTTGTTAACTTTTAAGACAAAATCAATTTAAGTTTGGGATGTTTTGAATTAGTTTTTCCTGTTGTTCGAGTTTGGATGATTTCAAGTTTAGGTTGGTTCAAGTTCGGATCATTTCGAATTCAGGTCATTTTAGATTTATGTCAATATGGATTCGGGTCGTTTTGGGTTGGATTGCTAATGCCTTTCAGCTGTTTGCTTAATATCCATTTTAGTTATTAATAATTGCTACTGCACCATATGAGAAGTTTTAAGTAGTAAGAAACAACCCTAGAACTTCTGCTTTTACATTTTTACCTTCTACCATTTGCGTATGTGATGAAGTAAATGTTAACAATCCAAGTATCTTTACATTGTGACAGGTGCTAGGGGATGTTTGGGGTAGTGTTTCTGATGTATGGAGGGTCCCGGAAATGGTTACTAACAATGTTGGTAGCTTCAAGGTCAAGGAAGAATATGAGGGGAAAGAAGATTGGAGAAGGGGGCATAGGGAAGCAAGTGTGTTGAGATACAAGGAGAAGAGGCGAAACAGGCTCTTCTCTAAGCGTATCCGGTATGAAGTCAGAAAGCTCAATGCTGAGAAGCGCCCCAGGTTGAAGGTAACCTCATTTTGCTCTCTCCTTTCAAGTCTTTCTCCTTTCTCTTCAAGGTCCTGATTTAAACAATACTTGAATTATGGTTGAGTCCTTGGTCTCTAGCTTCCTTTAGCGTAGTTCAAGTTCAAAGTTTTTCTTAAGTATAGCTTAGTTCAAGGTCTCCTTGATCCAACGTTGATCATGATGCTGGCATATCTGTACTGTGTTTTTATTTAAACCTTACCAGCAGATTCTAATTGAGATCATAAACATGTTTTCTTTTTTGCGTTCACAGGGTCGATTTGTGAAGAGAGATTGAGGAAGTGTACAATCTTGGAGATGATCTTGCTTCTTGGAACGATAATGGCCATAGATTGTATTAGCCAATCTCTTTTAGTTCATTTGTGTGCATTTTGCATAGCATGGACATTATGCTAAAACAAAAAATGAAAATTTACATAACCCTTTGGAACCATACAAAGAGGGAGGAAGAAAAAAAAAATTGAAGCAGCTGTAAAAGAACTAATGCTATTTTCAATCAGAAAATCTCAAGTTCGAATCCTGAAGAGAAGGGGTTTTCTTTTTTGAGATGAAAGAGGGTCATAATGTATTTGTCCAAAGCCTGATGAACTTTTATATGTACAAATAAAAAGAAGAGAGTAAAAACAAAATGCTGAATTTGAGTGGAAGAGAACAATTTACGTACTGCAGTTCATCTTCCATGCCGATAGAAGAAGTCAATATTCCAGTTTTTCAAGTGAAGTTGATATATGCTTGCTGCTGTTTAAACCAGGATCATAAACTGGGGTGGAATTCTTGAACAGATTAAGATTTCTAGTGAATTAAAATGGAGGCAAATAAGAAAATTACTGATATTTGTTTTCTCAATAGTCTAGAAAGCTACATGATCAGACCTTTCACCTATGAAATTTGGCTCTGCAGTATTAGCTTTCAAGCATTTAAGTTTCCAACCTCTCAGGTTGCTATTACATTTAAGTTTGCTTATCCACCTGCAAAAGTTGTCACCATGCCTTGACCAGTGGAGCAGCAGGCATGGTTACTTGTTAATATCAAGTTGAAATCACCATTAGGTACCGATAAATTTCTTTCGGATGTCAATGTTTAGGGATTAGGATATGATTTGAAAATAGCCAATTCAAGGGATTGGAGCTTGACTGTTCAACTCATTTGTTTGGGCTTAATCACTTGGTTTGGGCACCACCCAAACTATTCTTTGTTTTCTTTTCTGAAAAATGGTTTTGAAAGAGTGGAGAAAAGGAAAAATGGTCCCGAAATCTAGTAGGCAGCAACAAGTCAATCCGGTCAGTTTCATTTGTTGGCCCAGAAAAAATGACGTTATGACGTTTGAGAAAAGGCTCCATGTGGGAAGCTGCTTATCCAGTAGCGCTGAATTGTATGCTGTCTCTACAGTCAAGAACTACATAGCTTGGATCATGCAAGCACGCCTACAGGAAATTTTGCAAGTGTCTTTGTCAAAGGAGTCTCATAGTGCTTTGTAAGCACTAATTTCAATTGAAGAGATAAAACCAAGAATGTTCTATCTTCAGAAGAATAAGGTCCTAAGGTCTACTGGCTCCACAACTTATTTTTTCAAGAAAATTTGGAGTATAGTGGAGCAGATGTTGTAGCAACTATTTCACACTTCTTCAGTGCTGGTGACGTGCTCACTCTTGAACTCAACCATCATAACTCTAGATCCCACAATGCCCAATCCTTATCACATTTCAGAGTCTAGACCAATCTCTTGCTATACTATCATCTATAAATGCATCACCAGGGTCTTAGTTAGCAGGTTTAAAAAGTGTTTGTCTTCTCTTATTAGCAAAAACCAAAGTGTTTTTGTAGAGGGTAGAAGTTTGGTGGATAATGTACTCATGACTCAGGAGATGGTAAAAGATATGATAGATCCACTCTATCTCCTAAGTTTACCTTAATGATTTGAAAAAGGAATTTTTTTTTAAAGGTATTTTGAAATAGGCATTTGACTCACTAAATTGGTGTTTTATCTTCAAAGTTTTAGTTGCTTTGGGGTTCCCTCTGGTTTTATCACCTGAACCAACAGCTGCATACACACTTCTAAATTTTCTGTTGTTATACATGGGGGATTGGTTGACCTCCACTATCATCTCAAATGTAAAAACATTCAGCTTACTCATCCGAGTCTTACTGACGACATAATAATCTTTTGCAAAGGCACAATTGAGTCTGTTACAACTGTTAAAGAGAATTCTCCATGACTTCTTCAAGGTTTTTGGTCTGAAGCTGACAATGCTAAGAGTAAATTCTTCTATTTTGGTGAGTCTGCTCATGAAGATTCTAGCCATTCTTTTACAGGTTTCAAGTATGGTACCTTGTTAATTAAATAACTTGGTGTTCCACTGGTGACTAGGAGACTGATAGAACATGATGGTACTCCTTTGCTAGAAAAGATATCAAGCAGAATCAATGACTGATATATGAAATATCTTTCCTGTGCTGGGAGGCTTCGCTCAACATGGGGATCAAGAGAAAAAAATTTTCTATGTAAGCTGTCAAGGCAGTCTTAGCTAACATAACTTTTTGATGTTGAGTGAATTTGCCAATATAGAAGAGTGGGTTTTGAATACATTGGTGCAAAATGGGGCCTATTATTTGTTTGGCATTAAATTTTCTCCAACATACCCCATGGAGCACTAACCGCCATGAAGAAGAGGTCATAGGCCTGCTACGGACAAGGTTTATAGCTGGTAGCAAATCAATTCATGTGTAAGCTAGCAAAGCAAAGATGTTATCAAGTCAATTTCAATAATGTGATCTTTTTGCTTCAATTCTTTTTTCTTTTGTTTTTTTTTATTTTGTTTTGATAGCTTGGGAGGAGAATTTGAAATTGAGAATTCAAGAATAGCAGCAATATAATACCGCTCATCCTCCTGTTTGGGCAGCATTCCATTGGAAAAAAGATTAAAGGGTACCAAAAATGGAAAAAGACTGAAAAATTGTGTGTTTGATTAGAGTTTAGGAGTGAAGTGGTTCTGCAGTAGCCTCACTTGGATAATTGTGTGTTCATCCTCATCCAAGAGTAAGGATTGCTGCAGTTCCTGGTCTACAAAAGTACCCAAGATTTTGATCAGTTTAACAATAACATGCCTTGTAGAACAGTCGGAAAAGCAAACAAAAAAGATGATGGTTTCACAGGATTTGAGTTATTGTGGAAGCTGTTCATTTGTCATCCATTTGAGATCAGTGCGGATGGTCAAGTCCTCAACCACTCTTTAGCACAAAAGTTAGTCGCAATCACAAGAAAATTAATAATTATCAGCTCAAGAATTCCCTTCTTTCAAATGCATTGTCCTTCATTTTGTTCTTATTATTATTTTTTACTAAACTAAGTAAAACTCCACAGGAAAACAAAATTGGAGTACCTATTTCTCATTGTTATGTAATCACTGAGAATTGGATGGAGCTTAAAAGATTTGTGCTATATATGATCATAGATTAGTAACATGGAGCTTGTTTAATTATGTTGAAAGAGTTATTATAGTCTTAGCTAACAGATTCCATCTTGACCCTCTGCTATCTGATCAGAACTGTGACCCTAAGGCAAGAAGGAAGATGGATTTCAGAGAAGAAGTTTAAGAGCAGTAGCTATTCAAGGCCTGGAAGCCTTGCTTTGGCGAGTTTTCGCATGCAAATTCTAATCCTTAGTGTAATAACATAGATAGTTTTAAGCAGAAACATACCTCACCCTGATTGAAGTTTTGGGATGACAGGAGGAAATCAATGAAGTGAAGCAGTGGCATAAAATTAAGTTGACAGAAGAGCAGAGAGCACAAAACTGCTCATGCACAGGCCCTTTCTGTGTATGTTCAGCTGTGCTCTCTATCTTCTGTCAACAAAATGCAATCATCATGGCCTGTCAAGGGAAAGCCAGCTTTGAACTTTTCTTCACCTTCTTTGCACCACGGAGGAACATCCCTTTTGAAAGGACAGACAAAAGTTACACATGTTCACATAAGAATTTGGAACTAGATATTGTTTATCTTCATATCTGGATAATTCTCCATTCTTTTTTATTTGGAAAGCTCTCTAGATTGACAAGGGAAGAAGATGGATGGAGAGGGATGAGAAAAGTTGGTTGAGAAAGGGCACTCAACTGTGAAAATGGGACGAGAAAGGGAATCCCCTTGTTTATCAACATCACATTGATTAAGCACATATCAAGTAATTATCTTCTTTCACTTTCACTTTCTTGGTGGATTTTCTTTCAGGTGGAAACTAAACTTGGATCACTTAGTTACATGCATTTCCCAATCCTACCGGTGTATTTTATTTTAATAATAATATCAATATTGACATTGAAACTGCTAAACTATTGAAAGAAAAAAGAAATAATATATATAAAAATTGTCAATCTTTGTGTTTCAGGGTGTAGTGATGAGACAGGAGCTAGCTAGAACTCAAAAAGCAGGGTCAATGGAGCATAATTGAAGCATCATTGTGCAACATACTGTTGCTAAAAAAAGGAATGTGGGCATCCTAATCGACATCATGTTCATCAGTCTCTAGCACTTGAGAGTCATAAGAAGGTGGGGGCGGCATTTGGTCACATCGGATGCCTGTCCATTCTTCATATCCATAGTGAAAATATAAAGAAAAACCTCTAATCTCCATTCTCCAAATACTAATAAATACTTTTTTATTAGTATGATAATGGGATTATTATATTTTTTTCTCAATTAATGGAAATTTTTTTATTAATAATGTTGAAGATCATTTCAAGGAAGATCATATATGATAGCTGCATGGTTATAAAGACATAATGTAACAATAGAAATCTAAATATAATACATATTTATCTTTAAAAATCAGAAATACTCAACAATAAAAGAACATAAAAAAAAATATAAAAATCAATCCAAAATTTCACTTACCAAAAACCACCGTAGGACAAAAACATTGCAACACCTACAACAACATAAATCTAACTTCAATTTTCACCCAACAAGAACCATTAAACAACTCCCAACCACTATAGAATAAAATCCATCGAACCATTACCACCTTCTTACCCTTTCTTCTCCCCTTCACCAAATTTTTGTACTTAAATTTGATAATGGGATTATTATTATTATTCTATACATGTTGATGGAATACGAAAGGTTTTTAAAGTTTAGATATTTTTATTAATTAAGAATTTTATATATATATATAAACGACAGCAATGTTCTACATTAGATGAGAAACTTACTTAAAAGTTAAAAAAAAACTTTGTATTAATGATTTTATTATAATAAAATCCATTAGATATTTGCCAATAGGGAGTATTCTCTTTGCCATGACATTTTATTTTTTGGAATAATTTCTGTTTTATTTGAGTATTATTTTTGTGTCACGTTGCTCAAGTGATAATATATTCTAAGGTAACCCCTGAAGTTCAGTGATTGATAGGAGGAACTAAGCTGTGAAGAGGTAATTTCCTTTATCAAAGGGATTGATTCCTTAATTAATCCTTTAAGAATGCAAGAAATTCCGTCATTATGTTTCAATTATATGAAGCTAAACAGCTTGCATTCCAAATCCCATGTTTTAATACATAACTTGAGTTATGTTCTCCAATGGTAAATGATTTCAATCATGGTTCAATCACAGTTGTCTAATTAAGGCCACCATGAACACCAAGAATCATGCCTAGAGATCATTGGACTTCCATATATTATTGGTTTCCGAGCTTATAAATTCTAGAGTTCTGCGATTCTGCCAAACCACAGCAATTCTTAGAGAGTGAAAAAGAGTGTAAAGGTAACAGATAAGAAGCAATGGAAGGAAAAGCCATGATAGTTCTTGAGCTCTTGCTTATGGTTGCACTGGTAACGGGGCAACCTGGTAGCAATACTCCTCCTGCTCCTCAAACACCAGGAGCTATTCCCGCACCAAATCCCCCTACAGTCCCAGGTGGTCTTCCTTCCCCTGCGATCCCTGGTAGCGATCAGCTTCTCCCTGGTGGCGGTATGCTCCCCCCTGGTGGTGGTCTGGTGATTCCAGGTGATGGTGTGGCTCCCCCTCTATACCCTGGTGATGGTGTGGTTCCCCCTCTAATCCCTGGTGGTGGTATTATTCCCCCTTTCATTCCAGGCATTGGTATTGATCTTCCTAAGCGTAAATGTGTTGGAAAGTGTGCTCTCCTGTGCCAGAGATTTAAGAGAAACCGCTTTGCTGCTAAGATTTGCGCTGGTCTTTGCATGCTACGATGTGGAATTCGAATGTCAAATGTTGTTTACAATTGCACTGAGAACTGTGCACATTCTGTCTCCCCCATTTCAATCTCGGGTACATATATAATTTCACTACACTTTTTCTCTTTCATTCATACATGCAATTCAACTAGATTTTCAAATCTATGATTAATGTTTGGTATTCTTTTTGTGTTGCAGATGCCCGTGAAGCACAGAGTTTCGTGAATTCCTGCTATGAACGTTGCAAGAATAACTAGATTTTCTTTGATAGTACTAGAATTTTCTTACCACATGAGAAAACTTGTCAGGATCATCCTATTTGAGAATAAAAGAGCAGAAGAATGAGAGCTATGCATTGTAATCCAAGTTAATATTAATAAAAGCTTTCTTTATTGAACATTGTTTCTTTCTCTATGTTTCATCATTTTTGGTTAAGAATGATTACCTGAACCAGAATAGTTACAATCTTTTTGTTCAAAGCAAACAAAGTACAGTCTTCAAACATTGAAACACCAAGCACTGCAAGACTTCTCCAATTTCTTGATGAAAATTTGAGCTATATATAATTGTTTTGAACATAGTTTCAGTAGCAAGCTAAACGGCAATAATCTACTTAGCTTTGGGAAATTTCCTTTGCCACATTTCATAATGTGTGCCCAAGATTTGTACTACATCACCAATGTTGAGATATGCTATTGAAATAAGCCTTCTTGAAATTCATTTTAATGTTCTAAAGAGAAAAAAAAAAGTTGTCCTTTATGTTCCTTGAAAATAGAATCACTTGTTTACGTCATTTAGGTTCTTTGGCTATATATAACTTTAATGTTTTCACTTGTTTATGTAGAATCAAGAAATGTTGTATAATTTTAATGTTTTCACTTTTTTATGTAGAATCAAGAAATTCTGTCATTTAGGTTCTTTTTTTTTATATAATAAAATATTACTTTTTAAGTTTTAAGTGGAATTCAATTTTTTCTTTTTTTTTTTTATAATTGGAAGGGGATTTAAACCCTGCTATTTAGACAGAGAGATAATACACCAACTAATAAGTCAAATGCTTGAGTGCGAATTGAGTTGTTTCTTGCTTATGCATCTTCTTTTTTTTTTGGGAAAGGTTAGAATTTTATCGCTGAATTTGTCTCAAACAGAGATTAACAGGAACAAAGTCAAAGGACTTGCTGGAAAACAAAAGTGTCCCCAAAGAGAGGACAGGCAGAAAGATGAGAGAATCCTCATAGGCCACAAAACCTATGTGAAAAGGACAAAGACAAATCATTCTAACCTAGAGAAAGGAATGGCTTTCGTCTCATGAGCATTGACAACATTAGGAATCTCAACCATGTCCGGGGTCGTTGAGATTAGCCAAGAGCAGTAGAATCTTGGTGTGTTCTTCCTGGGCAGATATCAAAGTAAGCTTTGAAGTTGGAGGTTCTCAAAACCCCAGCTTTTGCGAGGCCGTCTGCCACTGAATTGGCTTCCCTTGGGATGTGAGAGAAGGATATACCAGTGTGGCTACGTAGACAAGACTCAATAGCATTTGAAATAATTTTCATGCGCCATGGAACTTTATTGTGGTCTTGGATCCAGTTAATGACATTAGAAGAATCACATTCAACTTCAAGACAGTGGGTAGCAGCCCAAGGGGAAGAAAGAATGAAACTAATTCCTTCCTGAATGGCTTCAAATTCTGAGTAATATGATTCCTCCATACCAATGTGCATAGAGAAGGTGCTTCTTATATAGCCAAGGTGATCCCTGAGAACCTCTCTGATGTCAGTAGGGCCAGGTTTGCCTTTTGCCGCTACACCAGAATTTAATTTGAGATATCTTAGTGGTGCAGGTGACCAGCTGGTGCTTACCTTGTGCTTTGGGTTTTTGTAACTGCTAGAAAGAAGATTAGGGTTAAATATATAGAGGTCAGTGGGGATTTGCCCCATTTGCCACTTCCCTTTGCACCATAAAGAGAGTCTAAGAAAGGGCATGTCTACAATCTGCTTAACGTCAAACTTCTTACCTCTAAAACTCGTCTCATTTCTGCATAACCATAAGGTCCATAAGTTGGCAAAGAACAACATTTTCTAATCGTTCAGTGCATTTATATGTATTCAACAAGTAAATAGATTCCTTTCAGGAATTGAGACTTGAAAAAGGAAACATGAGCCTTAGAGCTAGACAGCAGAGAGCAACACCAACTAAGATAAAAGAACAAGAAGTTCGTGCCCCAAAGTTCATCCTTCCAAAAGATTTATCTTCGGCTAAACAATTATCACTTTAATTAGTCCTTTCCCCCCTCTATATAACAATTGATAAATGATAGAGGAAAGTAAATTTTGTATAGTAATTTCTTTTTATTATTTTCAAGATATTCACTAAACAATAAGAGAAGGCCAATTTTTCTGATCATTAATGCCTTGAAGCAATTCTATCTACCATTTGGTCTGTGTGATGTTCATTTTTTTCTCCCTTGATTGTGGCTATTTCAATGTTGTCAATACAACTGGTCTTGATTGCAGTACCAGTGAGGGATTGATTATAGGAGTTTATGTCCAAACCTTGTTAATATGATGAATTCCTGATTCTGTTTTTATAAATGACCAAAAATTATATGTTGTCAGAATGTAAATGATTTCAATCATGGTTGAATTCAATCACAGTTGTCAGCAGTCACAAAAAATAAGGCACAGTGATTTATGGAATTTCCATAGATTCTTGGGGTTCCAAGCCTTTAGATTCTGGTTTCTGCAATTTTGGCCGAATCACGGCAGCTTTTCAGAGTGATTAGAGGTAACTGTTAAGAATCAATGGAAGGAAAAGCCATGAAGAGGTCTGGTGCAAACAGTATTGCCCTTGCTCATGGTTGCATAGCAGTGGGGCAGCCTGAGATTTGGTTCCTCGTTCCCTTCTAATCCCTGGCATTGGCATTATTCCCCCTCTAATTCCAGGCGTTGGCATTGATCTTCCCAAGCACAAATATGCTGTCCAGTGCCCGAGATCCTGGAGAAATCGCCTGGCTGCTAAGCTGTGTATTAGAACGTGCATGATTGGATGTGGAATCCGAATTGGATGTTGTTTATGATTGCACTCAGAATCGAGCAGATTCTAATGTCCCTCAATTTAATCTCTGGTACACTAATTGATCTCATCAGAAGGAGAATTCCTTTCATATGAACACAAAGCCAACATGAACATGCATGATCCTTGAAGGAAATTGTATTCTTATGTTTCAAATCTATGGTGGTTTACTTCCTGATATTCTTACTCTAATATCATTCTTTTAACTTCATGTACAAAGAACTAGCAATGGAAGATTAATTCTACTTCATTTCACATACAAGATATTAATTCAAGTAAATTTTACTTACATCTTTTATAATTTTAATTTTTTTCATATGATATTTTGTAATTTTTTTCTGGATTAATAACTTATGGATAACTTTTGTTTTCAAAAGAGATTAGACTGTTCATTTTATTTAATAAAATTACAAAGATTCTTTTAAATGTGAATATATAAACTAATTTTGAATTAGATGTGTTTTGATAATTTTACTAGATAAAACTTAATAACCTAATCCTTATAGAAACAAAAATTATCCACATGATATTACTCGAAAAAACGAAAAACTCACATAAAATTAAAAATATAAAATATGTAGGTAAAATTTACCTTATTAATTATATAAAATATGTATTACTTGTGGAAAACAAGTTATTTTCAAAGGGAAAGAGAAAGGAAAAATGGCCCTCAAGAGTTAAAGAATACCCCCCAAAATTCAAACTAGCAGTAAGCAATAAATCAATCTATGCATGGTCCAAAGCAAGCACGAGAAAGAACCATTGAATAATTTGCTTGTAGAAATAGAATCTAAAAAGATTTATCCAATCTCTCCCCGAAGAAAATGAGTTTGTCCTCGTCGGGACCTTTTTCTTCGGCAGTTTCTCCCTCATGGAAAACAGGAAAACTACTTTTGTCGTGTTTGAAGCTAGGGACAAAGCCAGGGGTAGATGGGTGGCCATGGCAAAGAATAAAAAAAAAAAGGTTTTTTTTTTTAAAATGGGACTTATGCATAACGTGTTTTTGACAATAAATTTCTTCATAATTTTAATTGTTTTTAGTCAAGAGAATTAAAATTTGGACAAAATTACTCTTAATGAAATCGACCCATTTATTTGACTCCGCTTCTCAACTCGAAACCTATTAACTGGTCAAGTATATTTAGATTTGCGCCTTAAACTGACTCATATTTTTTGAGTTTTCCTCACCAGATTATTCATCTCTGGAGTATTCCTTACTAGAAAGAAAAATAGTTAAGTATTTTGAGTATTTTGGAGTAGTTTTTAATACACGAAGAAAACCTGTGAGCGTTTTGAGTATTTTTAAACATTTTAGAGTGATTTTTGATATATGAAGAAAAACTTTTAAACATTTTGAGCATTCATATTCGTTAATTATGTTGTTAAATGGAATATAGTTTATCGTTTGAAGTTGTTGATCTTATTAAATGAAATTCAGTAGTTTTTGTGATTTTTTAGAATTACGTGACTAGTTTTTAGGCATTGCGTGACTGACTTTAGATATTTCGTGATTGACTTTGGATATTGCGTGACTAATTTTTGATAAGACATTGCGTGATTAGTTTATGATAAGGTATTGCGTGACTAGTTGATAGGCATTGCGTGACTAGTTTTTGATAAGACATTGCGTGACTAGTTTCTAATAGGGCATTGCGTGACTAGTTGATAGGTATTGCGTGACTAGTTTTTGATAAGGCATTGTGTGACTAGTTGATAAGCATTGCGTTACTAACTTTGGGTATTGCATGACTAGTTTCTGATAAGGCATTGTGTGACTAGTTTCTGATAAGGCATTGTGTGACTAGTTAATAGGCATTGCGTGACTTGTTAGTAAGGCATTGTGTGACTTAGGTATTACTTAAAAATTAGTCAGGCAATATCTAAAAATTAGTCACGTAATACCTAAAACCAATCACGTAATACTTAAAATCAATCACGTAATACCTAAAAACTAGTCACACAATGATTAAATCACGTAATACCTAAAAATCAGTAAACTCAATTTTGGGATTTTATGAATAAACCAATATACTCAAGAACCTAAAACACACATTTTTTTTTTGCTAAGCCATGAAATTGTGCATTTCATAAAAGATAAGTTACAAAACTCCATAACCCTTCAAAGTAAGAGAAAATATATACCTATCGGGAGGCCTTGCTTACTCCCCTTATACAAAAACAAAATATATCATCTTTACAAAATATTTCCTGAACAATTTCAACTCAAAATCTCATAAAAAAAATCAAAATCTCTAGCAAATATGCTTAACAATCATCCCAATCTCAAATACAACAAAACCGTGAACCACCATAAAACTCATCAAACATGCTTTAGCTGTTCTTTTTCCTTGAGCAAAATCGCTGCTTACAAAGAGCAAAATCGCTGTTCATCGCCCTTAAGAACCCCAAGATCCACTATCCAAAAAAATAAAATAAAATAAAAAAGAGCTTAATATCAGTTCTGTAAATTGGATGGCGAGATAGACATATTTGAGCAAAGAGAGAAATCAAGATTTAATTTTGAAATTTTTATCTGGATGGTAGGAGAGAGAAAACTGAAACCATTTTAATTTATCTGAAATTGTTTAAAAGGTAATGTCAAAAATTGATAAAAAATAGTTAAAATTATAAAAAATAATATTTTTGAATTGGGCTTACGAAAAAGATTTTTTTTCATAAATTTCTTAAAAAAGAAAAACCAATGGTGTAAAGACATTCAGACTTGAAACATGTCTTGCAGTAAACCACGACAATGATTTGTGTCATGTAGTAGAACAAATCTTAGTTATAAAATGCGAACATAACTGAGTCACATACCCTTGTTATTAACAATTCAAGGTTGACATATTTAATTCGATCATATCCTATGCATGAGCTGTACTCCAAACAAAGAATAGACTTGAAACAAAACCATCGCCTTATACTTTCATTCCGGAAATAAATAGGAAAAGACTGTTCCAAATTGTTATACTTTGTTTATGTATCTATGCATATGTTGATTGGTGTTTGGCGACTCAGGTATCGACACAGTCAGAATTACTTCATTAAGAGAAGTGCGAGGGATGTGTAGAACTAAATTTGGATAATACTAACATACTTGTCAGCTCATTCAACAGTAAGCATTGCTGCATTCATGATCTAAATTTCAGAAATTTTGGGTTTCAGAGACATGCCTTGGAGGACAAACAGGGAAAGAGAAATAGTGCTGTCACAAGGTTTGAGTTACAGTAACGCAGTTTTTTGGGCTAACAATTTATTTTTGCTAGTTTATGTAATGATTCACATTTTTGGGGCATTTTCTTGTTATGTTTTTTCTCCCTGTTTTAGTAAGTAAAACTTAAGGCTCTTGCCCTTTATGAAGTTTCTAATAAAACTCTCGTGCCTTTCAAAACAGGAAAAAAAAATCCTTGACCAAATTCTTTCACAACGATTAGTCATAATCACTAAATAATGATCAGCTGATCAAGACTTCGTAGCCTTTAAATTAATGCATTGGCTTCCAATTATTCTTTTATTTTGAAAAAATTAAAGACTCTGCAGGAAAAATGATGCTACCTCCTGTCAGTTATCATTGCATGTCATGGAAAACCATCAAAAATGTGTGACAGTTTGACCAGAAAAATATAGACATGCTGAACAGGAATTTGAGAACCATAACGGCAAGACAAGAGTGGCGATAGCAAAAGCTGTAAGGTGGGAGAAGGAAGAAAAACAGAGGGTTTTACTTGGTCAGTGTAGGTGGAAGACCTCCATATTTAAGGGTCAATTCCCAAGGATATTAAAGTAATATCCTTGTCTTTTTGGATGGTGCAATTTGTGGATGTAGGAAAGGTGCTTGACTGACAAAAAAATGGTGCAAAATCAATGACTGATCTATGAAATATCTTTCCCATGCTGGGAGGCTTTGCTCAACTTGGGGACTACGAGATGAAATTTTTCTATGTAAGCTGTCAAGGCAGTCTTAGCTAACATAACTTTTTGATGTTGAGTGAATTTGCCAATATAGAAGAGTGGGTTTTGAATACATTGGTGCAAAATGGGGCCTATTATTTGTTTGGCATTAAATTTTCTCCAACATTTCCCCCTCAAAAAGTAGGGAATAGTTATCATCCATTGTTGTTTATGCCGGTGTTACATTTTTCACCCCATGGAGCACTAACAGCCATGAAGAAGAGGTCATAGGGCTGCCACGGACAAGGTTCATAGCTGGTAGCAAATCAATTCAAGTGTAAGCTAGCAAAGCAAAGATGTTATCAACTGAATTTCAATAATGTGATCTTTTTTCTTCAATTCTTTTTTCTTTTGTTTTTTGGTTTTGTTTTGATAGCTTGGGAGGAGAATTTGAACTTGAGAATTTAAGAATAGCAGCAATATAAGACCGTTCATCCTCCTGCTTGGGCTGCATTCCATTGGAAAAAAGATTAAAGGGTACCAAAAATGTAAATAGACTGAAAAATTGTGTGTTGGATTAGAGTTTAGGAGTTAAGTGGTTTTGCAGTAGCCTCCTTGCTTGGATAATTGTGTGTTCATCCTCATCCAAGAGTAAGGATTGCTGTAGTTCCTTGTCTAGAAAAGTACCCAAGATTTTGATCAGTTTAACAATAACATGCCTTGTAGAACAGTCGGAAAAAGCAAACAAAAAAGATGATGGTTTCACAGGATTTGAGTTATTGTGGAAGCTGCTCATTTGTCATCCATTTGAGATCAGTGCGGATGGTCAAGTCCTCAACTACCCTCTAGCGAAAAAGTTAGTCGCAATCACCAGAAAATTAATAATTATCAGCTCAAGAGTTCCCTTCTTTCAAATGCATTGACCTTCCTTTTGTTCTTATTATTTTTTTAACTAAACTAAGTACAACTCCACAGGAAAACAAAATTGTAGTACCTATTTCTCATTGTTATGTAATCACTGAGAATTGGATGGAGCTTAAAAGATTTGTGCTATATATGATCATAGATTAGTAACATGGAGCTTGTTTAATTATGCTAAAAGAGTTATTATGGTCTTAGCTAACAGATTCCATCTTGACCCTCTGCTATCTGATCAGAACTGTGACCCTAAGGCAAGAAGGAAGGTGGATTTCAGAGAAGAAGTTTAAGAGCAGTAGCTATTCTAGGCCTGGAAGCTTGCTTTGGCGAGTTTTCGCATGCAAATTCTAATCCTTAGTGTAATAACATAGATAGTTTTAAGCAGAAACATACCTCACCCTGATTGAAGTTTTGGGATGACAGAAGGAAATCAATGAAGTGAAGCAGTGGCATAAAATTAAGTTGACAGAAGAGCAGAGAGCACAAAACTGCTCATGCACAGGCCTTTTCTGTGTATGTTCAGCTGTGCTCTCTATCTTCTGTCAACAAAATGCAATCATCATGGCCTGTCAAGAAAAATCCAGCTTGGAACTTTTCTTCACCCTCTTTGCACCAAGGAGGAACATCCCTTTTGAAAGGACAGAACAAAAGTTGCACATGTTTACATAAGAATTTGGAACTAGATGTTGTTTATCTTCATATCTGGATAATTCTCCATTCTTTTTTATTTGGAAAGCTCTCTAGATTGACAAGGGAAGAAGATGGATGGAGAGGGATGAGAAAAGTTGGTTGAGAAAGGGCACTCAACTGTGAAAGTGGGATGAGAAAGGGAATCCCCTTGTTTATCAACATCACATTGATTAAGCAAATATCAAGTAATTATCTTCTTTCACTTTCATTTTCTTGGTGGATTTTCTTTCAGGTGGAAACTAAACTTGGATCACTTAGTTATATGCATTTCCCAATCCTAGCAGTGTATTTTATTTTAATAATAATATCAATATTGACATTGAAACTGCCAAACTATTGAAAGAAAAAAGAAATAATATATATAAAAATTGTCAATCTTGGTGTTTCAGGGTGCAGTGATGAGACAGGAGCTAGCTAGAACTCAAAAAGCAGGGTCAATGGAGCATAATTGAAGCATCATTGTGCAACATACTGTTGCTAAAAAAAGGAATGTGGGCATCCTAATCGACATCATGTTCATCAGTCTCTAGCACTTGAGAGTCATAAGAAGGTGGGGACGGCATTTAGTCACATCAGATGCCTGTCCATTCTTCATATCAATAGTGAAAATATAAAGAAAAACCTCTAATCTCCATTCTCCAAATACTAATAAAAACTTTTTTATTAATATGATAATAAGATTATTATGTTTTTTTCCCCATTAATGAAAATTTTTTTATTAATAATGTTGAAGATCATGTCAAGGAAGATCATATGTGACAGCTGCACGGTCATAAAAGACATAACGTAACAATAGTAAAGAAAATAAACAACGCCTAAATATAATACATATTTATCTTTAAAAATTAGAAATACTCGACAATGAAAGAGCACCAAAAATAATATAAAAGTCAATTCAAAATTTCACTTAACAAAAATCACGGTAGGACAAAATCCATTACAACACAAACAACAACATAAATCGAACTTCAATTCTCACCCAACAAGAACCATTAAACAACTCCCAACCACTATAGAACAAAATCCATTGAACCATTACCACCTTCTTACCCTTTCTTCTCCCCTCCACCAAATTTTTGTACTTAAATTTGATAATGGGATTATTATTATTATTCTATACATGTTGATGGAATACGAAAAGTTTTTAAAGTTTAGATATTTTTATTAATTAAGAATTTTTTATATATATAAACGACAGTAATATTCTACATTAGATGAGAAACTTACTTAAAAATTAAAAAAAAAACCTTTGTATTAATGATTTTACTATAATAAAATCCATTAGATATTTGCCAATAGGGAGTATTCTCTTTGCCATGACATTTTATTTTTGGGAATAATTTCTGTTTTATTTGAGTATTATTTTTGTGTCACATTGCTCAATTGATAATATATTCTAAGGTAACCCCTGAAGTTTAGTGATTGATAGGAGGGACTAAGCTGTGAAGAGGTAATCCTTTATCAAAGGGATTGATTCCTTAATTAATCCTTTAAGAATGCAAGAAATTCCGTCATTATTTTTCAATTATATGAAGCTAACAGCTTGCATTCCAAATCCCATGTTTTAATACATAGCTTGAGTTGTGTTCTCCAATGGTAAATGATTTCAATCATGGTTCAATCACAGTTGTCTAATTAAGGCCACCATGAACACCAAGAATCATGCCTAGAGATCATTGGACTTCCATATATTATTGGTTTCCGAGCTTATAAATTCTAGAGTTCTGCGATTCTGCCAAACCACAGCAATTCTTAGAGAGTGAAAAAGAGTGTAAAGGTAACAGATAAGAAGCAATGGAAGGAAAAGCCATGATAGTTCTTGAGCTCTTGCTTATGGTTGCACTGGTAATGGGGCAACCTGGTAGCAATACTCCTCCTGCTCCTCAAACACCAGGAGCTATTCCCGCACCAAATCCCCCTACAGTCCCAGGTGGTCTTCCTTCCCCTGCGATCCCTGGTAGCGATCAGCTTCTCCCTGGTGGCGGTATGCTCCCCCCTGGCGGTGGTCTGGTGATTCCAGGTGATGATGTGGTTCCCCCTCCATTCCCTGGTGATGGTGTGGTTCCCCCTCTAATCCCTGGTGGTGGTATTATTCCCCCAATCATTCCAGGCATTGGCATTGATCTTCCTAAGCGTAAATGTGTTGGAAAGTGTGCCCTCCAGTGCCAGAGATTTAAGAGAAACCGCTTTGCTGCTAAGATTTGCGCTGGTCTTTGCATGCTACGATGTGGAATTCGAATGTCAAATGTTGTTTACAATTGCACTGAGAACTGTGCACATTCTGTCTCCCCCATTTCAGTCTCGGGTACATATATAATTTCACTACACTTTTTCTCTTTCATTCATACATGCAATTCAACTAGATTTTCAAATCTATGATTAATGTTTGTTAATCTTTTCGTGTTGCAGATGCCCGTGAAGCACAGAGTTTCGTGAATTCCTGCTATGAACATTGCAAGAATAACTAGATTTTCTTTGATAGTACTAGAATTTTTTTACCACATGAGAAAACTTGTCAGGATCATCCTATTTGAGAATAAAAGAGCAGAAGAATGAGAGCTATGCATTGTAATCCAAGTTAATATTAATAAAAGCTTTCTTTATTGAACATTGTTTCTTTCTCTATGTTTCATCATTTTTGGTTAAGAATGATTACCAGAACCAGAATAGTTACAATCTTTTTGTTCAAAACAAACAAAGTACAGTCTCCAAACTTTGAAACACCAAGCGCTGCAAGACTCCTCCACTTCCTTGATGAAAATTTGAGCTATATATAATTGTTTTCAATATAGTTTTAGTAGAAAGCTAAACGGCAATAATCTACTTAGCTTTGGGAAATTTCCTTCGCCACATTTCATAATGTGCTCAAGATTTGTACTCCATCAACAATGTTGAGATATGCTATTCAAATAAGCCTTCTTGAAATTCTATTTCTATATTTTGGCTATTAATTTTAATATTCTAAAGTGAAAAAAAAAGTTGTCATTTATGTTACTTGAAAATAGAATTACTTGTTTATGTCATTTAGGTTTCTTGGCTATACATAACTCTAATGTTTTCGCTTGTTTATGTAGAATTAAGAAATGCTGTCATTTAAGTTCTTTTTTTTTTCTATAATAAAATACTACCTTTTAAGTTTTAAGTGGAATTCAGTTTTTTTCTTTTTTATAATTAAGGAAGGGGGATTCGAACCTTAATATTTAGACAGGGAGATAATATGTCAACTAATAAATCAAATGCTCGGGTGCGAATTCAGTTATTTTTTGCTTCTGCATCTTCTTTTTTTTTAAAGGTTAGAATTTTATCGCTGAATTTGTCTCAAAAAGAGATTAACAGAGACAAAGTCAAAGGACTTGCTGGAAAACAAAAGTGTCCCAAAGAGAGGACAGGCAGAAAGATGAGAGAATCCTCATAGGCCACAAAACCTATGTGAAAAGGACAAAGGCAAATCATTCTAACCGAGAGAAAGGAATGGCTTTCGTCTCATGAGCATTGACAACATTAAGAATCTCAAACCATGTCCAAGGTCGTTGAGATTAGCCAAGAGCAGTAGAATCTTGGTGTGTTCTTCCTGGGCAGATATCAAAGTAAGCTTTGAAGTTGGAGGTTCTCAAAACCCCAGCTTTTGCGAGGCCGTCTGCCACTGAATTGGCTTCCCTTGGGATGTGAGAGAAGGATATCCCAGTGTGGCTACGTAGACAAGACTCAATAGCATTTGAAATAATTTTCCTGCGCCATGGAACTTTATTGTGGTCTTTGATCCAGTTAATGACATTAGAAGAATCACATTCAACCTCAAGACAGTGGGTAGCAGCCCAAGGGGAAGAAAGAAAGAAATTAATTCCTTCCTGAATGGCTTTAAATTCTGATTAATTTGATTCCTCCATACCAATGTGCAGGGCCAGGTTTGCCTTTTAACGCTCCATCAGAATTTAATTTGAGATATCTTAGTGGTGGAGGTGACCAGCTGGTGCTTACCTTGTGCTTTGGGTTTTTGTAACTGCTAGAAAGAAGATTAGGGTTAAATATATAGAGGTCAGTGGGGATGTGCCCCATTTGCCACTTCCCCTTGCACCATAAAGAGAGTCTAATAAAGGGCATGTCTACAATCTGCTTAACGTCAAACTTCTTACCTCTAAAATGGTCTCATTTCTGCATAACCATAAGGTCCATAAGTTGGCAAAGAACAACATTTTCTAAACGTTCTTCATTTGAGGGGGTGAAACAGTGCATTTATATGTATTCAACAAGTAAATAGATTCCTTTCAGGAATTGAGACTAGAAAAAGGAAACGTGAGCCATAGAGCTAGACAGCAGAGAGCAACACCAACTAAGGAGAAAGAACAATAAGTTCGTGCCCCAAAGATCATCCTTCCAAAAGATTTATCTTTGGCTAAACAATTATCACTTTAATTAGTCCTTTTCCCCCTCCATATAACAATTGATAAATGATAGAGGAAAGTAAATTTTGTATAGTAGTTTCTTTTTATTATTTTGAAGATATTCACTAAACAATAAGAGAAGGCCAATTTTTCTGATCATTAATGCCTTGAAGCAATTCTATCTACCATTTGGTTTGTGTAATGTTCATTTTTTTCTCCCTTGATTGTGGCTATTTCAATGTTGTCAATACAACTGGTATTGATTGCAGTACCAGTGAGGGATTGATTGCAGGAGTTTGTCCAAACCTTGTTAATATGATGAATTCCTGATTCTGTCTTTATAAATGACTAAAAATTATATGTTATCAGAATGTAAATGATTTCAATCATGGTTGAATTCAATCACAGTAGTCAGCAGCCACAAAAAATAAGGCACAGTGATTTATGGAATTTCCATAGATTCTTGGGGTTCCAAGCCTTTAGATTCTGGTTTTTGCAATTTTGGCCGAATCACAACAACTTTTCAGAGTGATTAGGGGTAAATGTTAAGAATCAGTGGAAGGAAAAGCCATGAAGAGGTCTGGTGCAAACAATATTGCCCTTGCTCATGGTTGCATAGCAGTGCGGCTGCCTGAGATTTGGTTCCTCGTTCCCCTCTAATCCCTGGCATTGGCATTATTCCCCCTCTAATTCCAGGCGTTGGCATTGATCTTCCCAAGCACAAATACGCTGTCCAGTGCCCGAGATCCTGGAGAAATCGCCTGGCTGCTAAGCTGTGTATTAGAACGCGCATGATTTGATGTGGAATCCGAATTGGATGTTTTTTAAGATTGCACTCAGAATCGAGCAGATTCTAATGTCCCTCAATTTAATCTCTGGTACACTAATTGATCTCATCAGAAGGAGAATTCCTTTCATATGAACACAAAGCCAACATGAACATGCATGATCCTTGAAGGAAATTGTATACTTATGTTTCAAGTCTATGGTGGTTTACTTCCTGATATTCTTACTCTAATATCATTCTTTTAACTTCATGTACAAAGAACTAGCAATAGAAGATTAATTCTGATTCATTTCACATACAAAGATATTAATTCAAGTAAATTTTACTTACATCTTTTATAATTTTAATTTTTTTATATGATGTTTTGTAATTTTTTTTCTGGATTAATAACTTATGGATAACTTCTATTTTCAAAAGAGATTAGACTGTTAATTTTATTTAACAAAATTACAAAGATTCTTTTAAATGTGAATATATAAACTAATTTTGAATTAGATGTATTTTGATAATTTTACTAGATAAAAATTAATAACCTAATCCTTATAGAAACAAAAATTATCCACATGGTATTGCTCGGAAAAATGAAAAACTCACATAAAATTAAAAATTATAAAATATGTAGGTAAAATTTACCTTATTAATTATATAAAATATGTATTACTTGTGGAAAACAAGTTATTTTCAATGGGAAAGAGAAAGGAAAAATTGTCCTCAAGAGTTAAAGAATACCCTCCAAAATTCAAACTAGCAGCAAGCAATAAGTCAATCTATGCATGGTCCAGAGTAAGCACGAGAAAGAACCATTGAATAATTTGCTTGTAGAAATAGAATCTAGAAAGACTTATCAAATCTCTCCCTTTGTCCTCATCGGGACCTTTTTCTTTGGCAGTTTCTCCCCCATGGAAAACAGGAAAACTACTTTTGTCGTGTTTGAAGCTAGGGACAAAGCCAGGGGTAGATGGGGGGCCATGGCAGTGAATAAAAAAAAGAAAAGCCAATGGTGTAGAAGACAGTCAGACTTGAAACCTGTCTTGCAGTAAAACACATGACGATGATTTGTGTCATGTAATAGAACAAATCCTAGTTATAAAATGCGAACATAACTGAGTCACATACCCTTGTTATCAACAATTTAAGGTTGACATATTTAATTCGATCATATCCTATGCATGAGCTGTACTCCAAACAAAGAATAGACTTAAAACAGAACCATCGCCTTAGACTTTCATTCCGGAAATAAATAGGAAAAGACTGTTCCAAATTGTTATACTGTGTTTATGTATCTATGCGTATGTTGTTTGGTATTTGGCGACTCAGGTATTGACCCAGTCAGAATTACTTCATTAAGAGAAGTGCGAGGGATGTGTAGAACTAAATTTGGATAATACTAACATACTTGTCAGCTCATTCAACAGTAAGCATTGCTGCATTCATGATCTAAATTTCAGAAATTTTGGGTTTCAGAGACATGCCTTGGAGGACAAACAGGGAAAGAGAGATAGTGCTGTCACAGGGTTTGAGTTACAGTAACGCAGTTTTTTGGGCTAACAATTTATTTTTGCTAGTTTATATAATGATTCACATTTTTGGGGCATTTTCTTGTTATGTTTTTTCTCCCTGTTTTAGTAAGTAAAACTTAAGGCTCTTTCCCTTTATGAAGTTTCTAATAAAACTCTCGTGCCTTTCAAAACAGGAAAAAAAAATCCTTGACCAAACTCTTTCACAACGATTAGTCATAATCACAAAATAATGATCAGCTGATCAAGACTTGGTAGCCTTTAAATTAAAGCATTGGCTTCCAATTATTCTTTTATTTTGAAAAAATTAAAGACTCTGCAGGAAAAATGATGCTACCTCGTGTCAGTTATCATTACATGTCATGGAATATCATCAAAAATGTGTGACAGCTTGACCAGAAAAATCTAGACATGCAGAACAGGAATTTGAGAACCATAACGGCAAGACGAGAGTGGAGATAGCAAAAGCTGTAAGGTGGGAGAAGGAAGAAAAACAGAGGGTTTTACTTGGTCAGTGGAGGTGGAAGACCTCCATATTTAAGGGTCAATTCCCAAGGATATTGAAGTAATATCCTTGTCTTTTTGGATAGTGCAATTTATGGACGTAGGAAAGGTGCTTGACTGACAAAAAAATGGTGCAATATCATAGTTTGCAGATTAAAAAAAAAAATCAAGGGTCGTGTAAAATCTTTGATTACCTTGGGTTGAACTGAACTTGGTATGCTGATGAAAGCGAATGAGCTGAACTCTGACAGAAAATTCCATTGACAGAAGAAAAGAGAGCACAAGGCTGCTCATACACAGGCCTTTTCTGGGTATGTTCAGTTGTGCTCTCTATCTTCTGTCAACAAAAGCGTCCTCATCCGTAGTCAGCTTAATTGACAACCCTTCTTCACCCCCTTTGTAGCCTGCCACCAGAAACAAAAGCTTTTCAAAGAAAAATAATTAAGCTGGCTAGGAATCTAATATTTCATGCATCAGTATATATCAGAAGTTTATCAGAACTTATTATCTTCAAGTATATCTGAAGTTTCATGCTAGGAAAAAGGGGATGGAGTTAATTTACGGAAAGGAGAAAAATACCTTATACTTGGTCAAGGGAAGATCGAAGATGGTTGGTAGGAAGGTTGAGTGTCGTTACAAGGAGTAGGGAAACTTTGATATAACTTGTCCACCTTAGATGTGATGATGGAAAGGGAAAAGTCGTGTGAAACAAGTGGCCAAATTTAATACACTTTTATCTCAACATCACATTGATGAGGCAATTCGAAAGTCGTCTTTGTTAGCTTTCTGCTTCCTATTGGTGGAGGAATTCTCATGGTGAAAAGCTAAGCTGAAACATTCAAAGGAGTGTTTGTCGAGTATGGATTCGTCCATTTTCATTAGGATTTTGATATTATGACAATAATATTACTAAGCCGGATATTTAACTGAAAATCAATTAGTAATAAGTGGATTGATGGAGAGACTCTTCTTACAAGGAGGAGAGACTAACGAAAGAGATCATAACAATAGAAATTATATCTATTCTGATAACATGTTAATTTTTTAAAATGATTATTTAATTTAAAATTAATTTCGATAATACATAAAGAGTCTCCCAATATATTTAAATACATACAATATTTTTAATTGACTATCATCACTTTGATGGATTACTTGAAAGACAACAACCATTTTCATAATTGCTTTTGCTCACTTAAAATAATACAAAAGAATATACAATCCAATTACCTCATATTTCATATATATATATATATATAGATCAAATCAGTCAAGATTCGAGAGCTTGGGGCATGCCCTACCCTTAATGAGAATCGTGACATTTTAACTGCATTGAAAAGCTATATAATTAAGTAAACTCTCACCTAATTTTCTTGCATTTTTCGTGAGTTTGTAACGTATTGGTTAAGGAAATCCCCATTAAATGCACGTGAAACAATGTATAGTTTGTAACCCGCAAGAACTGTTGATTTTGGTGCTTCGTTGCAAAGGAGACAAGATCTGAAAACTCTAGACGAGAATCAATGAAACATATAATTAGAAGCATAGATATGAATAGTATAGTAAAAGGACTGTCGACATCTTACATATGCAGCACGTCGGGTCGCACTCTTGCATTTAAGAGTGAGGATAAAAATGGTTGGGGAGTACCCTGGGAGGCAATTGACTACACACAGCTTCTAAGCCAAGCACAATCAAGCGAAACTGATAAGACCTAACATTTTGGGACCCTTTGTTATAAATGTCGAAAGTTTTGTTCTAGACTGCTCGATAATGAAGATGTACCAGAATCGTTTCAGCCTAATTAATGAAACAATGAGATAACCCTTGAAGAATTCATTGGCTACTCGAGCAATCATAAGCGTTGACAGACAATAGAAATTATGGTGTTAAAACAACATTCAACTCCTTGTCGGCCAACTAGCTTGGGAGAAAAAGTTTCAGAGAATTATACTAGAATCTGATCTTCTGAGGTGTAGCATAAGTGTTGTATTTCAAATAAACCATGTTCAGAATGGAAAATATTACCATTGGTGTAAGATATACAAGCATGGAGCAGAAGATTTGATGCTGTTAGAATGAGTTGTGTTAAGCTGCAAAGCAAATGAAGTTGTTGATTGGGTTGCAACACAATTAAAAAGAGAGATGAACTTCTCAAAAAGGTTGAGATGCCTCTATCCTCTCTACTATATATTCTATAGAATGATGGGCTACATGCAGTGCCAGATGATCAGTCTTGGCCTCGATTGCAAAGAGGAAATTGGGTCCTGTCCTAAGTATTCAGAGGAAATGAAATGGACATATAGTTGACATAGTTGCATTAATGAAAACTTTCTGATTCTGGCCTCCCACTAAAAGCTCCTTGTCGGCAGATATTTTAAGCTGGGCTAGGCAATGCAATGTGGAGTTTTCTGTTTGTTTAACACAAGCAACAAAACCCATTATGGGAAGTCTTTTAAGGCCGAAAGCTGACATTCAGGACATGGGCCTACTTTAGGTTGATAGTCCAGGTCCTTTTGATACAGTATCTGTGCATATTGATCAGCATCCAGACACTTCCGGAACTTGCATTAGATGATGTTAAAAACACCTGTTGACAAGACTTAGCAATGATGAAAAAGCAAGAGGTCGAGACACTACCATTGGCAATTCTAGGGAATTATCAGGTTCAATTAACTAACGGAAGATAGTAGAACATCAAACTATAGCACTTACAATAAGAGAAATCAATAAAAGAAGTCCCAAGAAAGTTCAGGAGACAGCTTATTCATGCTTTATATATGTAATGCTAACCACAGAGGCAGATGCACCAATCAAGTTCATCAGCTAATATTTACTTCCCGTTTTTCAAAGTTATTCTTTCCAAAAAGAAAAATGGCTCTCATCTCCCAGTTGTTTGGTGATGAAATTTATGACCCCTTCCTTACTATGATTAACAAATGCCCTGTCCTTAACACCCCAACAGATTGGAAGGAAACCCCGGAGGCCCATGTGTTTGTATCTGATCTCCCAGGGCTCAAGAAAGAGGAAGTGAAAGTCGAGGTTGATGTTGGGAGGGTGCTTAAAATTAGTGGAGAAAGGAATGTGGAAAAGGATGAAAAAAATGATAAGTGGCACAGAGTTGAACGCTGCCAAGGCAAGTTCCATAGGAGTTTTAGGCCGCCAGAAAATGCAAAGACTGATGAAGTCAAGGCATCAATGGAGAATGGAGTGCTTGTGGTGACTGTCCCCAAACAAAAACTGAAGAAACCAGAGAAGAAAGTGGTTGAGATTGAGGAGATAAAGGGTTGAGAAACTGAAGTAATGGTGTGATTGAAATAATATCGTTTTCATGTTTTCTCTAAGCGTGTGTTATGTCTGTTCTGTACTTTCATGTAATGTGCATACTTGTAATGCGTGCAAAGTTATAAATAAAGTTCATTGATTTCTCTTGGTGTGCTTGTTCTTGAAACTTAATTCTTGAAGCCTCATTTTCAGCAACCCATTAAATCAGAGTGAGAATTTGAAGAACAGAAGGGAAATGTAAACACTTAAAAAGCTAGTCAGATCAAAATCACTTATTCAATAACTCATAATTAACTCAAAATATTCAATCCGAATTTTAACCTGTTCAAAATCTAATATTATCATATAGTCGGGTCAAAATCACTTTATTCAACGACCAAAAATGAAAGACTTGATACAAATTTACTCAAAGAATGATTTGAAGAAATCAAGATAATTTGAAATAATTTAATTTCAATTTTAACTTGTCAGAATTTTGCCTCTAACTTAAGCAAATACATGAAGAATTTTGCACATATAATCATGTTGGCCACTCTAGATTACAGAATCAAAATTATTCTGCAAGTGGCTTCCCTACAAATCAGATTTGCTTTCCAACAGAAGGAATTTGTAATGCTTGTCATGGGACCATATGTGCTTAGGCATGCAAATGTCAACCTAAGAATGATTTGGACATGAATCACTAGAAATGATTTTGACACTATGAGAGGGACCAAACTTTTGGCTGAAGCATTCTGATTAAACTCAACAACCCATCATTTGCCAGCTCCTTATTCCTTAAAATTTTTCCACTTTAAGTGTTCTTTTTCCTTAATTATAATAAATTTTTCAGTCCGCCCGCATGTGCACTGATTAATATAAAATTAAGAGTAAGGAAAAATATTACATTAGGAATCAACATTTGTGTTATAAACATATTAAACTATGGCAAAATGATGTGGACATGCATCATCTTTCATATTAAACTATGTAGTTTAATACAACCAAAGTCCCTAATCTAATTGAGTGAAATATATAAAAAAAAACACTTCACCATTTTTTAGCTACTTTTTTTTTTTTGGGTGGTTAGTGAGAGTACAATAGTGTTTAATCATCAGTGTCATACACTTATGGTGCGATAAGCAGTGCCAATTTGTTGGCTTCCTGCCAATTTATGAAGCTTCATTTCCTTGATTGCTGGATCTTCTAGCAAAAGCACTTTGTCTTTGTCTCTAACACCAACCATGTGTAGATATTCATCATCTTCCCTTTCTTTCCCTTTGAATAGAAGCCTTTGCTCTCTTGGCTCCAAACTTGTTACCAATGACAAGATCATCTTCAATTCCCCTGAACAAAATTTGGCACACAAATTTCATCATTAACCCAATGAAGGAAAACTATATCTAGTTCTATTTATAGTAAAGAATTTTGAAGACTAAATTGAAGATGTAAAGAAGGGTTACCAAAAGTGGAAGTTGCTTCAATGGAAATATCATGCCATTGAGAAACAGTTGAGACTCTGACAGTGATCACCCCTTCCCCAACACTTCCACCAGTTTCTCTCTTTTGGACAAGCATGCCACCAGGCCTAAGTTCCCATTTGATTTCACTCATGTTTCCACATACTTTTTCAGCAACTTTTGCATTACCACTGCCACCATTTCCACCACTACCAAACTTAAAGCTGCCTCTGCAAAACCTCTTTGACTTCAACTTGATCATTTTTCCTTTTCTTTTTCCTGTTCTTTTCAGCTCTCTCTCTATCACTCTATCAAAGCTCAAGCTAGAAATGGGGAGGGGAGGTGTTGGGGTTTAGCCAGTTATATAATAGTAGAGAGCATGGGTTTGGACAAAAGAAGACATGAATGGAAAACAAGCCGCCTAAGGGTAGCCAAAAAAAAAAATTATAAAGGACTTAAGACTTCTGACTGAAAGTGATAGACAAATGGCATGAAGACAGCGTGGTGTATAATATGGGCGTGGCTTTGTCTGCTGATTCTACGGGGGGCTAAAGCACATGGGGGGTGGGTAGTATGGAACACGCTTGCTTGATTGGCGGGCCAAAACACAATCAAAAACAGTGGTCGGTTGGCAAATATTGCTGTTTTAATGGAAGGTTTTCCATTCTTTTTCTGATGATTTTTGGGACTTCTTTTGATGATGTCTATTGGGATAGGACTCGGGTTTAGAAAATTGTTAAAATTAGAAGGCTTGTCTGGCATGGCCGAATCAAGCAAAAGAAAGAAAGAGAAGCCTGCCTCCAAGGTTAATGGTACTTGAGATTTAGACTGCCTTTTCTTATCATCGTGCATTTCTTTCTTTGATTTCTTTGTAGCTAAGGATTCTCTTCATCTTTTCATCTAGAAGTAAAATTGAGAGGAAGAAGCTCATAGGTCAGAATGTAATGATTTCATACATGAGGACCCAACCCTTCATTTGTTTGATCAAGTTGTTGAAGCATGGTTTTGGGGTACCAACAAATTCATTAAATTTTTCTTAATTCGAAAATCTCAAGCAAAATATACTATACTCGCCATTAAATCAAATGTTCGAATATAATAAATTTATTAAATTAAAGCTTTCATTTATTTCAATATTTGTAAATATACTTTTCTTAAGAGTACTACATGCTATGACTTGGAATTGAGAAATCTCACTCAAGCAATAACTTATGTAAATTATGTCCAAATAGTTGTTCAACAACTAAAGAAATTCTCATGAGTATAAGATTTTCATATCTTATTTCTTTGCTTTTACTCTTTCCTATTAGCAGCAACAAATAACTTAGAGACACAATTATCCAATTAGCCCTTCACTAAAGAAAGATTGCTAAGATCCACCTTCTTTGCATCTTAGTAACAAACAACTAGGTAAAAGCAATCATACACAAGCCCATCATCCAAAAACCCTTTTAGATATAAATTATTTTATGAAATAATAGCATAAATTTACCATTTCTCAATTTTTAGAGACTCTTACCAAGGTTTTTAGGAAAGAAGGAGGATGTCCCTTCAATCTCGATCCACATGTCATTTCACTAAAATATTAGTCATTTGACATGATATGTTTTTGAATCCTATCATTCCCTAAAAGAAGAAATACATTATGCAAATTTTTGTTCTTCATTCTCCTTATTAGATTTTCCAAAGAGGCCCCAAAATGCAAGAGGGGTGGGGATCTCAACTATTTGATGGAATATATGTTGCATAAAAGAAAGGAAGCAAAGGTGTTTGTCTTCACTTTCTAACTTGTTATTTTATGGTTTAGTTAGGTTAGTTAGGTGGGTCTTGTCCTTTGAGATGTCTTTGGGGGGTTTACTTTTTCTGTGGGTGGTTAGCTATTTTATATGTATCAACCCATGTGGGAGAGATGGATACTCTCTCTCTTTCTCTCCCTCCCTCTCAAAAGTCTCAACTCAATGAATGCTTCTAAGTTATTAAATTTTATAAGCATTAAACTGAAGCTCTCATTAAATCAAGGGATAAACATCCCATTTTAGACACAAGATTCCTTAAAACATGATAACTTTTTCTTAGTGGGTGGCAAGCTTAAAAAATGAAACTCAACCCTTTAAAAGCATTAAAGAAATTGATTGATCAAGGTTCCATAAAGCCTTGGTTATTGGTAACAATTAACATATATAAGATCATAATTATATTTCTTGCAAAATCAAAGGGTTTTAACTAAATTTAATGGAATTCATACAATTAATTATTGAAATCCTGCTCAAACTTTGATTGAGTTTTCATTCTTACATACACTCTATTTCATATCAAAGGAAATAGTTGACATGACACCCCCACATGTGTTTTAACAAAGAGACATAGTGACATAGGTGGCGGTTAGCCATGAGCAAGCCAAGCAGAGGGGCTAAAAGTGCATATGGAATGGGGCCCTATATTTGAAAGACATATATTCCTCATCTTGCCATGCATGAATCATCAAAGCTTTTTCAGTTGAATCCAAGATCTCCCAAAAATTCATTCAAACTAAAATTAATGATCACCTCCTCCAAAGAATAGAAAGGGAAGGTAAAAAATCAAACCAAAAAGTGTTAAAAGTCTAGTAATTTTAAGTTCAAATTTGATCATATCTAACTTATTTTTTGAATTTTACATTCCTTAATTAACAATACGTTAATTTGTCGTATTTATCGAACTTGATGTCTTAATTGTGTTAATAATTTATATTGTGGGATCTTCTAGACATTGTTGATCGCTCCAAGCTTTTGGGATTTCTAGTAAAAAGAAATATAACTTCACCTAGAGATTACATGTATAATAGTTAAAAATGGGTTACCCTTCGCTAGGAACATGTGAAGATATAATAGCAAGGCAGGCAAGGCATGCCCACGAAAAGTGAAATGCAAGCACAAGATAGATACTTTGACACCCCTCCAAGATTTGCTTCTTGTTGGCATTCCCAACCCAAAGATGTAGCCAGAGATTTTATGCTCATGAAAGTGATCTTCAAAGCCCAATCATGGAGTTACATGCATGGCTACATAGCAACTTGTAGAGTTGTTAATGATCTTTTTGAAATTACAAAAACAGATATGATTCCATTCTTGTTTCTTGCTCTTAATCATAGTAAAAGAAAAAACATGATGGTCCATTGTCCTCTTCTGTGTGTGATTTCATTGATAATGAAAAATAATTCAAGCTCTTTTTCTTTTTGTTTTTTTTGGAGTTATGGAGATTCTCAATATCCAACATATGTATCTTCCTTAGGCCTGATCTACCAGGGAAGACAGAATTAATTAATGGCTCCAAGAACCTTCTCTAGAATCTAGAGCTAAAATGTGGAGTAATTCGTAAGAGAATGTAATGATAGTAACCAATGAAGATTATTCCTTTGTAGCATTGCCAAGACCCAACTAAGAATTATGAGAATGCATGTTGATGACCAATTATTTAACCTTGTATCTATATCTATGTCTTTCTAAAACAAGTTTTAAGTTCAGTTGTTTTGGTTTATAGAAAATTTCATATGATAACAATGTTATATATTATATAACAACACCAAATGTGTATCTAAAAGCACAGAAAATACTAAATATTATTGGTTCTATTATTCAAAAAAGTTTTATTTATAGATTTACGTGGACTACAATATTTGAGATAATCTTTTGCAATATTTTGTATTGAAACCCACACCGAAAAGTATGGTCCATGGTTTGACTCATAAAAGGTGGATTCTTACGAAACCAAGGGCTCTTGTATCTATTATAGAGACCGATCATGAACTCTAAAGAACAGAGAATTTTAATCATGTTCTTTAAATAAGAGATTATATGCTAATTAATAAATTAAATGTTCATGTGCATATTATGTATTTTGATTTAAAAAGTTTTATGATTTTGTTTTCAAAAACCATCTCACGAGCATAAATTCAAATCTCTAAATCTATATCATAATTCATTCATGAAACTTTTAGGTGGGATTGGGAGCATTACATGTTGTATATGTTATGCTGCAGTAAGACTTGAATTTAGAGTTTCAAGGGAAAAAATAAAAGAAAGGAAACAAGGAAGGAAGGAAACGAAAAACCCACATCATTGCATAATAATAGGTATAATATTTAAAAAAGCCCCTAAACTATTTAGAAAAATTTAGATAAGTTCTTATGCTTTTGTTGTATTCAATAAAATCTTTGTATATTTATTTTGAGTCAAAAAAGCATTTATACTTTTGTTTTGAATTAAATAAGTCATTATAGCTAGTAATTGACTTAGTTAAAATTGCATTTATCATGTTATGCAGAGTGATGCTGACGTAACATGTTAACATATGATAATTGATAATGATGTGATATATTAATTTGATATTTTTCACTCTTCACATCAATATCATGTAGATGTAAAATGACACATGATATTTTAACTAATGATAATTAATCAATCATTAGTCATAAAAATTTATTTGATTCAAAATAAAAACATGAAGATTTAATTAAATATAATAAAAAAATAAAGATTTATTTAAAATTTTTTAAATAGTTAATATTAAGTCATAATGATATTATTAAGATGTTCTAAGCTAGATACTTTTTTGGGGGCTTTTGGGCTTAGATTTGGAGTATCAAGCGTGGGAAGATGAAGCCCAATCTAAACAAAGCTTAGGCTGATTGGACCATGGTCCATTAAGCTGACAGAAAAAAATAAAAAACGACGTAGTTTGCTCATTGATTTTTGGCCTGCCTCACCTCTCTAGCTCTCCTTGCGATTGAATGGCTGTGAAGAGACCACAGCAAGAACAGAGCAAACTTAAAACTGGCAAAGCTTTCCTTCTCTCTCAAGTTTTAGCCTTGCTCTTCAGATAAAGATTGCATTTGTCAAGGAATGTTTCCAATTTTATGTCAATTTGTAGAAGCTGCAGTCAGTTCAGAACTGAAGTCAGTGGGCACTTCTCTGTAAGGAGCAGTGAGGAATCTATCATGAGATTGTAGTAAGATGTTTCCTTGCTTTTCCATTGAATTTTTTTAACTCTAAGCATTTCTTATTTTAGGTCAATTTTGTGTAAAAATGCAAGCTTTAAGTATCTGGCCATTAAATGTTGGCTCTTTGGTAGTGCCCCATTTGGATTTTGAGCTTGGTTCTTCTTGTTTTGCATCTACTAAACCTAGCAGCAGAAAAAAATGGAGTCTTGCTGAGAGTAGAGGTCCTAGTTTCTTATTACTTTCAAGCTATTCAAGGTTTAGTCGGAGTGGGACTTGTTATAGGAACTTGAATTGTAGCTTGAGATGTGGATTTCTCTGTTGGTACTCTGAATTGAAAGTTGTTCTCTTTTGTGAGCCAAAGAGAGGTTCTTCTCGTGGGTTGGTTGCATTAGCTTGGGCATTGGAGCAGCAAGAAATTGGGAATGAACTTGAGAGAGAAGAATCACATTCAAGGGATGGTGATAATGGCAGTGAAGATAAAAATGAGGAAATGGATGCTAGTAGTGAGGGGGAAGTTGAGTTGGAGGAGAGTGCAAGGCTTGATGTTCGAGCATTGGCTTCTAGTTTACAGTTTGCTAAAACTGCAGATGACATAGAAAAGGTTCTTAAAGATATGGATGAGTTGCCCCTTCAGGTACATTCAAGCATGATTAAAGGTTTTGGGAGGGACAATTACATGGATGCTGCAATGGCTCTTGTTGAGTGGCTCAAAAGAAAGAAGAATGAAAGTGGTGGTAGTGTTGGCCCTAACCTTTTTATATACAACAGCTTATTGGGTGCTGTGAAACACTCTAAACAATTTAGGGAAATGGAGAAAATCTTGAAGGATATGGAAGAGGAGGGGGTTATTCCTAATATTGTTACTTACAATGTTTTGATGGCTATTTTTTTAGAGCAAGGAGAAGCTACAAAGGCCCTTAATGTTCTTGAAGAAATTCAGGAAAAGGGCTTCAGTCCATCACCAGTGTCCTATTCTACTGCCTTGTTGGCTTATCGAAGAATGGAAGATGGAAATGGAGCACTGAAGTTCTTTATTGAATTAAGAGAAAAATATGTGAAAGGAGACATAGGAAAAGATGCTGATGAAAATTGGGAATACGAATTTGTTAAGCTTGAGAATTTCACAGTTCGCATTTGCCAACAAGTCATGCGACGATGGCTTGTTAAGGATGAAAACTTAAGTACCAATGTGCTGAAACTCCTGAGAGATATGGACAATGCTGGGCTTAAACTTAGTAAGGAAGATTATGAGCGTATTATATGGGCTTGTACCTGTGAAGAACATTATGTCGTTGCCAAAGAACTGTACAGCAGGATTAGAGAAAGGCATTCTGAAATAAGCTTATCTGTGTGTAACCATCTGATTTGGCTAATGGGGAAGGCTAAGAAGTGGTGGGCTGCTTTGGAGGTTTATGAGGAATTATTGGACAAAGGACCAAGTCCTAATAACTTGTCATATGAATTGGTCATGTCTCACTTTAATATATTACTTACAGCAGCCAGGAAAAGAGGAATATGGAGATGGGGTGTTAGGTTGCTTAATAAGATGGAAGACAAAGGCCTTAAACCCGGCAGTAGGGAGTGGAATGCAGTGCTTGTGGCATGTTCCAAGGCTTCAGAAACTACTGCTGCTGTGCAGATATTTAGGAGAATGGTGGAGCAAGGAGAAAAGCCCACCATCATCTCATATGGTGCATTGCTCAGTGCCCTTGAAAAGGGTAAACTCTATGATGAGGCCCTCAGGGTGTGGGATCATATGATAAAGGTTGGTGTTAAACCCAACTTGTATGCCTACACAATCATGGCTTCAATTGTCACTGGAAAAGGAAATTTTAGAATGGTTAATGCAGTCTTTCAAGAGATGGCATCATCTGGCATTGAGCCAACAGTTGTCACATACAATGCAATTATTAGTGGTTGTGCTCGGAGTGGCATGAGCAGCGCAGCATATGAATGGTTTCACCGGATGAAAGTCCAGAACATCTCACCAAATGAGATCACTTATCAGATGCTGATTGAGGCTCTGGCAAAGGATGGTAAACCAAGGCTTGCGTATGAGTTGTACTTGAGAGCTCATAATGAGGGCCTTAACCTCTCCTCAAAGGCTTATGATGCTGTTGTGCAGTCATCTCAAGTCTATGGAGCAACTACTGACTTAAGTGTTTTGGGACCCAGGCCACCGGACAAGAAGAAGAAAGTTCAAATTAGGAAAACTTTGACTGAATTCTGTAACTTAGCCGATGTTCCTCGAAGAAGTAAACCATTTGATAGGAAGGAAATTTACATCCCAAAGAAAGGAGGAGACCAATAAGCATTTAGCTACCGTCTACAACTGAAACTTTTACATGCTTGTACATTTGGATTATTAGCTTTAAAAACCAGAATGAAATACAGCAATTTACAGCTCCTATTTGCATTAAGAAAAGATGGCATCATCTTATCTGCTTCTAACTTTTGCAATTTACCCCTTTATGAGTCTGATGATGGGATTTGCATTAAATAAAGATTGCATCCATTCAGGACTCAACTAAAAGGTGACACTCAGACAAAGGATTCCAGCCAGTGTGCGGATGTTGCCTGCCATTGAAGCAATGGGGTCAGGATATTAATTAATGGAAGTGCAACTGAAATAAATGTCATAATTGTCTGTAATCAACAAAATAAAAGTGCAAGTGATGCAAAATGTCAAAGAAAAATCAGAATATTTAAAAGCATTATCTCTGGGAGCAGGAATCTTTGTGATTATTTTAAGGCCAAAAGTTCTAGTGCTGATATCTGGTATTCTCTACAACAGTCACATAAAGTTTTACTTTTTTAGGTATGGGAATGGGAGGGATGTACAACTCATTAGCATTAGCATCAAAAAGCACAATGATAAAGTTGTTGGATAAGGCAAATAAAAACCTCCTCTATCTAAACCTTAATAAAGTTTATTTGCAATTACCATTTTCACATCTAGGCTTTGTTGGGTAGGGTGGAAAAGTGAGAGGATGGAAGGTCATAGGTGAAAAAAAAAATGATTTTTATTATTAACAGTTAATTAATTATGTTTCTTATCATTTTTTATGTCACGTAATTGTTGATATTTTTGATATTTTATAATAATTATAACATGACATACTGATATGATAAAATGATATGATTATATAATATTTTTATTTTTCATGTAATTATTTTTTTTTTCTCCCATTCTACCAAAGACGGAGGGAAAGAAAATTATTTTTTTCGTTCACGTTTCTTTCCTACCAAGCACACACCCATACATGTGGGAATTACGTATCTTGTATGCAGATGAATTTCCAATGAAATGCTAGAATCTATCTTAGAAGAGTTTAAAAAGCATTGAAAACATTATAGATAATCGTTATGCCTTGCTTGAAAATCCAAACTGCACCTTGTGTATTCATGGTTACAACTTCCAACCTTCTTCGGGTTGGGAAATTTCCTTGGTGGAACATGGAATCTTTATCCCTATTTCCCACCTTTCCATGCCCACACCTTTAGTATTCTTGAAAGTGCGAAAGTGTTCATAGTGGGAAAGGATTGTCTGAGAAGCCAAAGTTCATGTTGTTGCTAATTTGGGATGTCAAATCAAATTACCTAGCAAGTGTTTACGTGACGGAAGGCTTTTGGTGTATAAATTTAGACCTTCTGAAGAAAAAGAAATGATTGACAATAGCAAAGCAGGAAGAGTAGCGATGTTCATAAATATCTTATAGTCGGATGTTTTATTTTATTTGATTTTATTAAGTAAAATTAAGATATTTTATAATCAAATTCTAATAATAAAACTCGTCATAAGTTTATATAATGATTTTAAAATATGTAATTATAAATAATAATTTTTAATATTAAAATATATTATTTTTATTTATAAATTTTTTATAATTATTTTACACATGATTTTGAATTTTGATTTTAATAATATTTTATGAACATCAAATGTGTTTTTACTAGAATTGGGCATCCATGCAGTTGAAAACCGCCTAACTGATGGTTTCGACCAAAAATGATTCGATCAATCGGTTCGATTGATGAGTTGGTTGATTAGCTTGATTGAGGAATTCTTCCCTCGACATTGATCAAATAACCGACCCCTATATTCTTTTTTTATTATTATTAATACAAGAGAGGAAATTACATATGTAACCCCCTAATTAATTTCATCAACCTTTCCTACTCATCTTTTATTTTTGGCTCTTGGCCCTTTGGCCAAAATGACGTCATTTGGCACTTTAATATAAATAAAAAAAATGGAAAATTGTCTATTTTACAGTGGAAATGATTTTATCGTGAAAAATGATATTCTATTAATGAAATCAAGTTAAATAATATTAAGTTGTATCTTATATTATAAGTTATTCTTAATCAATAATCTTATAACTTATTTGCCCTAATGGTCCCAACATTCCAACATTATTCTTTCCTTTCAACATAATTCAATTGAAACCTTGGTATCGACTAAACCAATCATTCAAATTAACAAAATAATTATGCTTTTATGAACAATTAGGGAAAGAATAAAAAAGATCCACAAGATACATATTTTTGTCATGCATTCATTTAACAAAATATATTAACTTCACGCTTAAATATTTTTTTATAATTAATAGCCAAATAAACATGCAACAAAAGCTAAACATGCTTATAATCTCTACACTTTTATTGGTAGTGTATTTAATAATATAATAATTTAATTAATTATGAGTGATAATGATTTTTTTAAGTTTTTATAATAGGTAATATCTTCTTCCAATGTATTAGAAATCATCAAATTAATTGCCAATTAATGTATTTAACACAAGAATATTATTATAATAATATTTTAATTAACCTTAAAAATGCCTTCTAGCTTGCCTTAATTTTTTTTTTTTTGTGTTAAGTAGATCAATATTACAAAATCAAGAAATTTGATAACAAGTACCTTAAAAGTGCTATTTAAAGTTATTATATTAACTAACATTTTTTAAATATATTAAAATTATCATATTAATTACTTACAAAAGATAAAAAAAATTTAATTAATTATAACTATTATATTTAATATAAAAAATTATTATAATATAATATTTTAATTAATTTTAAAAGTATCATACCTAGATAAATGAGAGTAAGATGCCACTTTTTGTAGGATGGGATAGAGTAAACAGTAGTTGTTACTTTTTGTTTTCCTATCAATTATTATAATATAGCAATAAAATAATGAATGAAGGAATCCTACTCACCTGAGAAAGCAAAAAAGAAAAGAAAAGAGTGGACCACTTGTCACATTTATAATTTATATTAATATATATATATAATAATTTCAATTAAGGCTGAACAAATGTAAATCAAACCAAACAATCAAACTAAAGTGAAATGAGTTTGATTTTTTCAATTCGGTTAGTTTAATTTTTTAAATAATTTAATTATTAAAATTAATTTGGTTCGATTTCGATTAAAAAAATTTCTAACCTAATTAACCGAATTTAAGTAAGAGTATTATAGAGATTTTGCATGAAAAATAAATCTTAAATCTAATATCTTCTCCTCTTTAGTTCCTCTTTAATTATATGAGTATTCACCTTATTTATTATTATTATTTTTAATATTTTTATAGTATTAATTTATTAAAAAAATACTACATAAATAAATATATACAAACAAAAAAAAATTGTCAAAGTTCAGTTTTTGGAAACTGAATTGAACTAACTGAATTAGTTTAGTTTCGATTAGTTCAATTATTTGTATAATTCGATTTGATTTCGATTATTTTTAAATATGAATTTAGTTAATTTAATTATTAGATATTCAAAATCGAACTAACTGAAATAACCACCCTTAATCCCAACCTAAGATGCCTCCCAACTTTCCAACTAGAAAGGTCAAATTATGGGTTATTTTTATCAATTCCCTAAATTAGGCTGAATATTCTTTGACTGACATTTTATGTTAATTTTAATTAAAAAAATTTGATTATTCTCAAAATTAGATTGAAATCAAAACTTTGTGGATCAAGTTTAATTGCAATTTGTCTTAGAACTTTCAAAATCATGCATAAAATAGAGTACATGTGCTTTAACTTTGCCTTAACTCCCTTTTTTTTTCTTCTTTTTAAATTGAAAGAAATTTTTTTTAAAATTTAATGTGTCAATAAAAAAAGAAAAGTATCAATGATGGCATAAAGTGATATAACTTACAAAATTCCTCTTTGTAACATGTTTTGCATATAATTATTTTTTTTCACATTTTTCACTCATAGAAAAGAGTTCGAGTTTTAAAATAAAGCTGATTAATTAACGAGCGTTTATAAGTATTTACTAAAATTAGCTAAATTGCTATTTAAAAAAATTCTTGTAATCACTAGTGGATCATTATAAAAAAAACCATTATAAAAACTCTTTAATTAGCTTAATTTGTAAGTTCATTTGTCTCAACATAAATCGTTTTAAGTTTGAATCTTACTAGTAATACTTGATTGATATTAATCTTGAATACATAATATTTATAAAATATGATACATTTTTCAATATTTAAAAAATTCAACAAATTATCTATCTTGAATTCTGCATACTAAAAAAAATTACTCTGTTGTTATTATTATTGTAAAAATTATTTATATTTTTGTTTTTTAAAAACATTTTAATTGATTAAAATTTTAAAATTTATTATAAAAATCTCGTATTTAAATTATAAAAAAAACAAAATGAGTTACTTTTGTTAGGTAGAGCAAGACTTAATAAATATTAATTAATTATTATGTTTATGATTTATTAAGAATATTTTTTATTTTTCAAAAAAATTATTTTTAATTTATTCAATTATAAATATAAATTACATCCGAATATTTGATGTAATTACGTGATTCTGTATTCAAATAGCGAACGTAAAGAAATCGAGTTCTCTTTCCAAATAAAAAATATATATTTTTATTTATTTTAATGAAAATTTTGGACTTCGATAAATTAGTCATCATTCAAAATCTAAATACTAAATAATTAGGTAATAAAGCGGGCACCTTCCGTCGACAACCCGTTTTACCGACCGGTCGTAGCAGCAAGACCAACCTTTAATCCCAAGCGCTCTTTGTCTCACTCTCCAGCAAGTGGGATTACTTTGCAACGTGGCATCAAAATGAAGAAGCGTGCACCTCAACCACTTAGTCCGGTTTTCAGTTAAAATCATTCCATTTTTTTAAATGACGTTGCCAGAGCCATGTTTTGATCCTTCCACTCCTTGTATTAGTTGCGCTCGGGAATCAACTGGCTTTAGTTATCTTTGAAGTGGAAATAGTAATTTGAACATGATTAAGACGAAAGTCAGTGTTCTAATTCAAGTTTTTAACGTTAATTACACTGACAGGACTTCCCAGATATACCTTTCAAAGTTTCTCCTTTCGAGTTTTAATATGTTTTTCGTCTGAGTCAGAGGGTGGCACAGTATCTGAAGATTGCTTAACTTTCAGTTTAAACAAAAACAAAAATAAATAAAGCAAAATTATTAGTGAAAAAAGAGAGAAAAGAATAAGAAAACCGAGAAGAGAATCTAAAGGATTCTTTTCTTATTCCAAGCTCTTGACAGTTACTGCTCTATGCACGATTCCCTCTCAAATTCAAGCTCTAGATAAACAACGTATATCGACCATCAAATTTGCTTCATCCGCACATCCCATGTGATATTTTTCAAATATTTTTATTCATTCAAAGACCCTTCAACATTCAAAGCTTTTAGCTTTGAGAAAACCAAGGCTCAAGTTTTTTGCAGGTTCCATGGTTTTGGAGCCAGAACGAGGTAATATCTTTTTATTTTTTTTAAGTTTTTGATGTTGGGTTTTGAAGCAAATTGGTTTTAGTGAACTGGGTTTTGTTTTTGCTTTATATTCCTGTTGTTTTATTTGATCTCTGTTGGTAACTGGGACAGGATAAAAGTTGGGTTTTTTCGTTTTTGGGGTGTTTTCCAGGGAGGATTTGGGGTATTTCTGAGATGGGATTATAGTGAATTTTGTGGAGATCTGGAAGGTGAGTAGTTAGCAGCAATATGGAGCCTCCAAAGGGATTTTTGGCTACTTTGTGGAACTTTATATGCTTTCTACCTTACTTCATTGGCTTGCTGTTTTTAGGCACAATCAAAGGTGGGTGCCTTAAAATTGTTTTTCTTATTTTGAGTTGTTTTTCTTCTTTCTTGTTCCATAAATTGGTACTTTGAGGATTTAAATTCTAAGGAAATATGTTCAATTTGAATGTGATCTAGGTGCAAAATGATACCTTTCATCTAGAGCTTCTTTGTTTAAATTAAATTTATGTTTTACTAGTTATTGTTAGTTTTTCCTTTGTGATCTGAAAATTATTTTTATCTGTAGAACAGCATTTGTTAGCAATCAATGAAAAAGATATAAAGGCTTTAGGGTTAATCCAGCTTGGTTCCTTTTTTTTGTAAACTTTTCCTTTCTAGGCATTTGCTAATGGTAGTTTCTCTGCTTGATAAGATGTAAAATCCATTCCTGATACTGGTGTTTGAGGTTTTCTGTTTCGAGAAAATAGAATGGCATTTTAGTTATCAAATGCAATGCATTTTGCATTTGGTCTGTATACACCTACTAACAATGAAGCATCAGCATCAAACTAAACAATTCAAACCTTCTACTGCACTATATCTTCAGGAATCATTTTCTGCGCACCAATATGTCTTATCATGACAGTTGGAAACTCATCTATCATATTGGGCCTTCTGCTGTTTCATTTTTACTGGACTTGTTATAGCGTTGTGAGGTGATCTTCTTGACCTTTGACTTTTCCATTTGCTTTGCCTTATTATTACATTATTGTATTTTGTTTCTTATTCTGTTAATTCTTTACTGGGCAGAGCTAAACTATTAGGGCCAGTTTTGAAGCTCCTTATCTGCGTATGCCTACCAGTTTTATTGATATTATGGGTCGTGGTTGCCATTGTTGGAAGTATTATAGGGGGGATATTATACGGCTTTCTTTCACCAATATTTGCCACTTTTGATGCTGTAGGAGAAGGAAAGACTAATGTGTTTTTCCACTGTTTTTATGTATGTCTTAGGTATCCTTGTTCTGATAATCTTTTTACATGTGTTAACTTCTCTTGTTCTAGTATCTTCGGAGGGAGACTTATATATTGCTCTGCTTGCAGGATGGTACTTGGAGCACTATCAAGGGAAGCTTCACTTTTGTCAGGGATTTCAATGATGTTTGTTTCCATTCCTTCACCTCATATATGGAAGAGTTGCAACAGAAAGAGCCTCCAAATGGAAAATACTATGAGATCAGGTAGATATGCTGTTCTTGCTGCCTGTTTTAAGTCTTGTTGCTGTCATTGGCCAAGAGAATCATTTATGCCTTGATCATGTAACCCTCAGCAACCCAGATAATGAGTTTTGAATTAACTGACAGCCCATTAACTTATAACTTTAAGGCCTTGCATCATTCTATTCCTTCATAATTGATTTGTTGCTTTTAAACTTCCTCAATTTTTATGCCTATTATACCTAAAATGCTTAGGATCACAGACAAGATTCTCCCACTATCAGTAGTCAATAAGTTGATTCTTTTTTTTTTTTTGAGTTCCCTGGTGTTTTTCACTCATGGAGTCAAGCAAATGCATTATAGATTCTATTGCTAAGAAATTAGATCAAGTAAATTCTCTTGTCCAGACTTTGTTGGTGGCTGCATCTGGCTAGTTCCCAAATTTATTTGATCATTTAGGTAACTTACAAAGAAGAGATGGTGTTATGAAAATATTCCCTTATTTGTGATGATAATTGTTTGTAATGCTCTAGCAATAGCGTATGCTATATGTTTTCAGTTCCTCAAAGACAGAGATTTGTACAAAAAACTGATAATTTTTACCTTTAACTGCTATAAATACTAAATGGTTCATTAGAAATGCTATATGGGTAAAATTAATAAAAAGATAATTGTGGTTTTCAAAGTATAGATACAACAAGTATTGTCCACGAGCTAGTTTGTTTAAATTTTATATTGTAGAAGGTAGAAAGCCAATTATGAATGAAGAGAGTTTGACAAGTGTGCTTGCAATTTAGGTTTCTATACGGCAAGGCAGTTAAAAGCTTTGTGGGAGGTTTTTTTTTTTTTCCAAAAAATAATTCCCTTTTTGTTGACTGAGTTTCCATGAACTTCATTGCAGATTTCTTTATCTTCCTCTAGCTCTTATAGCTGCAGTGCTTGGTTTTATGGTTGATTTGCCAGTGATTTCACTTATTGCCCTATGGAAAAGTCCTTACATGCTCTTTAAGGGGTGGAATAGATTATTTCATGACCTTATAGGTCGAGAAGGCCCTTTCTTGGAGACAATATGCGTACCATTTGCAGGCCTTGCAATCTTACTCTGGCCACTGGCTGTTGTTGGGGCAGTGTTGGGCTCGATGGTCTCTAGTATCTTCCTTGGTGCCTATGCAGGGGTGGTTGTTTATCAGGTTTATATCTTTTTCATAGTTTTTGTGCCTTTGCTAAGTCTTCTGACAAAATATTGTTGTCTATTAATTTTCATTTGAATAGGCATGTGGAAGTTCATCAATACAGCATATAACTTGAGTTTAGAAGTTCACATGCTTGGTTTGGAAACAAAACTTCAAATCTCCTTTTATTATTATTATTATTATTATTATTATTATTATTATTATTATTATTGTTATTGTTTTTATTATTATTATTATTACTTGAAATGGTTCCATTTTTTTTCTCTGATGATATTTTCATTTTGAGATTTCATTGACTACCGAGTGAAGTTATGCATGTGATTTTCACCAGAAGCGAATGGTGCAATCAGTGATTGTGTTGGCTCCTATTAATTGTTGTTTAATCATCAATGATTCCACTTAATCTTGGAATTTGGAATTTATTGTTCCTTGTCTGAGGTTTTTTTCTTGAATTCACCCAGGTGTTCTAGATTAATGGCTCCTTTTTTATTCCACTATGTTAGACACCATGGGATCACATTAGACCTACACCCATGTCTTTCTTATCCTTATTTCCATTCAAAATATAACTTGATTTTGTGGGGTTTGGGTTGCAGGGGTCCTCATTTTGGTTTGGGCTTTGTTACATTGTCGCTTCCGTGTCCATCTATGATGAATACAGCAACGATGTCCTTGACATGCCAGAAGGATCTTGCTTTCCCAGGTTATATTCTGCACTAATAATTTGTTATAGTGATATATACGGCTTGATAAATTTTACAAGTTTTCTTTTATAAACAGGCCTCAGTATCGTAGAAACAAAAAGGAATCCACCCGTAGTGCAAGCTCGTTCACAAATTCTGACTCCTTCAAACCTCATCCTCCTGCTCGTGCTAACTCACTTACAAATACAAGGATTGATTTGAAGCCACTTGAGGTGAGGTTTGTGTGTGTGGATGTTTCCATTTGGAATAAAACCAGTATTTCCTTGTATGCATCTAATGGTTCTTTGATACTAAATTTCGAAGATATTCATATTTTAAGGAGTTAATTAATAGTCAGGTGCTAAATAAAAGTTTGTTTATGATTAATGTAGCTACTTGAGGGCTTATTTAAGGAGTGCAGCCGCCATGGGGAAAAAATGGTTTCTGAAGGGCTTATAACTCCTAAAGACATTGAAGATGCCAAGTCTAGCAAGGGAAGTAGTGTCGTCAGCATAGGCTTACCAGCTTATTGCCTTCTTCAGGCACTCTTGCGCTCTGTGAATGCCAATAAATCTGGCATATTGTTGAGTAAGTAAATGTGTTTCCTCTTTCGTAGCCCTTCCAAAAATATGTTTCTTATTAAAGAGATTTATTATACTTGTTACAAACTTTCAAATGGCTTTAACAGCATGTAAAGAATTGCTTTTATGTAGGTGATAATACTGAAATAACAGCCACAAACAGACCAAAAGACACCTTCTTTGATTGGTTTCTTAACCCCTTTTTGATACTAAAGGAGCAAATCAAAGCAGAGAATCTTTCCCTGGAAGAAGAGGATTACTTAGGCAAATTAGTTTTGCTGTCTGGTGATCCTGAAAGGTTGAAGATTTCAAATATTGGCTCTCCACCTGAATCTGAGCGTAAGCGAGCTGAACTTGATGCATTAGCCCGAAGGTGAGAATGCAGCTAATTTATTTATTTATTTTCCTTTTTGATGCTTCTACCACGCTTGGTAAGTTAACCACATCATTTCCACCTCATAATAAAGGTTACGAGGCATCACCAAATCTGTGTCAAGGTATCCGACTTACTGGCGACATTTTGCAAATCTTGTCAGCACACTATCTGAGGATCTGGCCAAAAAGAATCATGACAGCAGCAGATTGAGCAACGGGGCTCAACCAATTCGGAGAACAAAGAGTGCCCTTGCCCGGATATTTAGCAATAAATCTTTCAAGCAGAATGCAAGTTACAACATGTCTATCCAAGAATCAGGATCAGTTATTGCTAGGGATATAGAAATTGTATGATGTAGGATGTCAATATTTTGTCCATAATTATTTTTGCATATTGGTCCGAATGCAATGGCCTGCAGTTTTAAAGTTTTGGGTTTATGTTCATTTCAAATCCTTAATGCTTTGGAATGTTTTGGCATACAAGCACAAGTAACCATCCACGGCTACTAGCCTAGTTTCTCAATCACGAAACTAGAAAGCAGTAGGTAAGAAACCAAGGTGGTTCAGAAAAACAAACATAGTTGGACCAATTACATGGACTTGGTTGCTTCACTGCAAATTCCTGATAGTTCCAAGTGTTGAATACTGCATTATTAACTTGAATTTTTGGTATAGAAGTCTGTAGTCGTGTGTGTCTTAACCCTTTGTACTTTCTAGCATCAAATCATATTGAGATTCATTACTTGTAAGTCAAATCTACTGAGGACTATAAAGGTCTCAGCAACTCTTAGTTTTGTTTTTGCTAAAATGACAAAATAACCTCTTGAATGAAGTATATTTTTATCGTATCTAATTAACTTTTATTTATTTATTTATTTATTTATATTCAATTGAGTCTTGATTTTTTTTATTTACTTAAATTCTTATTTTGTAACAAAATTGTAATGTTATTTTCAATGATAATTGTCACTCGGGGAATTGTAAAATTGGACGTGACATATAGACTAAATACAATAAGAATTAATGATGTGGAGTTTTTTGTGATGTGACATGTCATGTTAACAATCACAATCAAAATTGATGATGTAATGTATCATGTCAGTAATTTATGCATATAGAAAGTGATAATTATCATTGAGAATAATGTATGTTATTTTTACCATATGAGATAATGGTTCAATTAAGTAAAATAAAAAAAAAAAAGAGCTCAATCGGGTATAAATAAATAAAAAGAAACTTGTTTAGATAATTTAATTGTAAGAATGTATATAGTGCATGAGTTTTTTTATTATTTAACTTTTATTTTTCTTTAGGTAAACATTGAATCGGTTGATTTATTCAAAAAAGAATTTCTCTTCAACTACTGCCTTTAGGGGTGAGTAAATGTAAATCGAACCGAACAATTGAACTGATCCGAAATGAGTTCGGTTAGTTCGGTTCTCTAGATAATTTAGTTAGGATAGTTCAGTTATTAAAATTAATTCAATTCGGTTTCAGTTAAAATTTTTTTTAACTAAACTAATCGAATTAACCGAATTTAAGTAAAAGTATTATGAAAATTTTACATGAAAAATAAATCCTAAACTTAATTTCTTTTCCTCTTTAGTTTCTCTTTAATTATATGAGTATCTATCTTATTTATTATAATTTTTTATTAACATTTTTAATATTTTTGTAATATTAATTTATTAAAAAATACAACATAAATAAATATATATAAACAAAAAAATATAAAAAATTTATCAAGTTCGGTTTTTCAAAACCAAATTAAACTAACCGAATTAGTTTAATTATTTGTATAATTCATTTCGATTTCGATTATTTTTAAATATAAATTTAATTAATTCAATTATTAAATATTCAAAATTAAATTAACCGAAATAACCGTATACCCTTAACTGCCGTCTATTGCCCCCGTCAAAAGTAACCTACTCTTACCCATGGTCACAAGAACCACTCTTCTACTACCAATGTCACATGTCTTCCAGGGTTTTTTTTTTTTTTTTGTTACTGAAAAGTGTCCAAAAAGCTTAGCCAATGGCTTCCAAACACTGTCATTTTCAGTGATCCTTCTGTTTTCTCTGCAACATTCCTCAGTCTCTTCCTTGGAGTTCCAAGCTGGTGGCAGCAAAGGCTGGGTTGTCCCTCCTGAAAATGACACCAAAATCTACAATGAATGCGCTTCAGATAACAGATTCCAGATTGGTGATACCACCCGTAAGTAAAAAACAAGGATAGTTAACTGTTAAATTTTAAATCGTATCATCATTCTGCATTTTCATAGTTCTGATTTTTTAGTGTTTTTGTGCAGGTTTTAAGTTTAGAAAGGACTCAGTAATGGAGGTGGTTGAGAAGGATTATAAGAACTGCAATTCGACACAGCCCAAGTTCTTCTCCAACAATGGGAACTCAGTTTTTACTTTGGATCATGCAGGGACATTTTACTTCATTAGTGGAGCTTCCGGGCACTGTGAGAGGGGACAGAGGATGGTTGTAAGGGTGATGTCTCCTCAGGAATCTCTGCCTACTTCCCCTGCTGCAGATTCCATGTTAGGGGTTTTGTAGCTGGTCTTTATTACCATTTCAGTTTGTTTTCTCCTATGTTGCTTCTAATCATTTCCAACAGTTTGCTTGTATATAAAATGTTAATGCATGTTCTTTACATGTCCCTTTCTTGTAACCAGAACCAGATGATGGTTTTGGCAAGATATTTCATTTCATATTCAGTGAAAAGACAAAAAATACAAAGCAGCACCAATTTGAGATGGGATTCATTCATCATCAAAAGCATCAATGCCAAGAGATTCTTGGCATTCAAGTATAGTATTTATAGCCAATGATCACTTCACTTGCATAAATGTTTGAAAATCTTATTTAAAGCTAAATTTATTCCGAATTTGGAAAATGCCATGCCAACCCTTGGCAAACTCCTACTTCTACGAAAAGGCAATGTGCATACTTGCATGGAAACTCTTTCTTCCTGAGGAAGAGTTGAGCCTTGACCACCCAGCTGCCAATCCACCTATCCCAGATAAGGGCCCACCTCTGAAGCTCATGCCCCCAACACTGACAGTTGCAGCAGAACATGACTGGATGAGAGACCGGGCTTTTGCTTACTCAGAGGCGCTTCGGAAGGTAAATGTTGATGCGCCTGTTCTTGAATACAAGGATGCAGTTCACGAATTTGCAAACCTTGACATGCTTCTAAAGACCCCTCAGGCTCAGGCCTGCGCCGAGGACATTGCCATCTGGGTAAAAAAGTACTTCTCATTTCGAGGTCAGGAGTTCTCTTACTAAGTGGGAGGTTTCAAATGTAGAAAAAGACTTGCGGCTAAGCATCATCCAACAGCAACATTTCCTGCTATTCGGTTTAACAGAGAATGGTGCATGGTTGCTGTACAAAGGATCGGGATAAAATACTGCATTTGTTCTTTCTTGCTAATCCAGCAGCTGGCTTGTACCACAGTTTCCAAGTTTATCCCATGTCCTGATCTGTTCTTTTTGTAAGATGGAGAACTTTTAATGGTAGTAGATTAGTGAGATGTGAGATGAGATTACTTTTTTTGAGTGCTCAACGCCACATTAGGATGTTGTCAGTTCCATTTTTTTTCCTGTGAATTAAAATGTACTATTTCTCGTGAATAGAGTTTTGTTCAATGTAACACACCGTTTCTCTTTTATAGTATAGCAATGGCAACTTTACCTTGAAAACATCAAACTTGTGGCAAACAAATCTTGTCTTTGTTTCTTTTAACTTACATCATCAGTCTACCTAGAAATACTTTTTGTCTGATCAGAAGATGGGGAAAATTGGAGAGGCCATCAAAACATTTTTGAATCTTGGCTTCACAAATTGTACATAGAGCAGATGATGTCTAATCTGTAATCCATTTTGGGTAATGGGTGATTGATTAAGGATAAGGACATGCAATTGGGCCCTGCACATTGTCGCCATATCGATTCTGGGAATTGTATGGTAGGCAGACAAGAAGTTAAACTCCAATACATTATCCTGATTAAAGCCAAAAGTCTTGTTTGCTTTCCAATGCTTAGCTGTTTTTGTTTTGCCCAATGTCTATGTCATTGTTGACAAGACAATAATTTATTTCAGTCTCCTTGTTGGGCTTCAGCAAGAGAGGGAGTCGAGAGCTCCTGATTTCCAGTATAAATTCCAAATGCAAGGTGATAGAATTTCCCGGGCATCCTCGCATTACAAAGTTTGCCTCAACCAGGTTCTGGCTCTGTTCTCAGAGAATCAGGAACCATGGAGAGGCTGAAGCACAAGAAATGGATTGGGTTTTTCTGTTTCTTGGTGTTGACATGTTCAAGTAATTAAGAAGCAACCTCGGGTTGATATGCCCCAATATTGGAAGCACATTTGAGGGAGAGACTTGAATTGTGGAGGATGGAAAGTCCATGGCTACAACCACAATCCACAAGCCAAAACTCAAGCCTCCACCAGCTCAGGTGGATCAGCCAGCCAACCTATCACCTAGGCGTTGCCATATATATATATAGGTGTGTGTGTTTGCAAAGTCTGCTGGAGTTTAGAGTTGCCAAGTTTTCCATTAGAGGAAAGCCTTGGCATACTTGCCAGCATGTTGAAAATATCAAGTTGAGCAAAATGGCACAATAAAGTTTGGAGCACTTTTTTCTGTTGAAGCTTTGATGGGAACGCATTTCCTTGCTTCTTTTCTTAATAAAATGCTATTATATACTTCACCCACTGTTTCTGATGGTGTTTTCTATCTCTGAATTTCTAAATTTTGCCCCCAAATTTTGTTTACCTAATGAGTTTATCTCCAACTAATTTTATTTATTGTGTTATTCGTTAAGCCCAACGCAATTAATCCAATAATTATTACAAGATAAATTCCACTTACATCATGTCCTAAGATAACTTCGATTTTCGTAAAAATTAATATGTTGATTTTTATTTAATAAAATTATTAATATTTAACAATATTTTTATAAATTTTTAAAATAAAATTAACAATTTAATTTTTTATAAGAACAGAATCAACATGCTAATTAAGAAAAATAATTCACGAGGTACTAAATAATAGAAAAAAATTACAAGATGTTATGCGAAATAAAAAAATAAAAATAAAAATTATTTATTATCATATTGATTTACATAACAACGTTTTTAATATTTTAAAGTTGATACTACTATAGCGACAACAAAACTTAAGGTAACAATGAGTTATTGTTTTATCTTGAATATTTTATTAATTTTGTACACAAATCTTGAATTTTTTATTTGAAAAAAAAATTTTAAATCGAATATTTGAATGCGTAACCTGGCAATAAATAAATAAATAAATATTTGGTGAAAAAATTGTTCACTGTAGACTTAGAACAAGGAAAAGATTCCGATTGTTCATCCTACTCTGGGTCGTATTAGGCTTCGTATACTAACTGGATTAGGAGGATTTGATTATAAGCTAGTTGAATTCAACCACAACTGTAAAACTTTTTCTACTTCAACAAAAATTATGATTATAATTACATATATATATATATATATTATTATTATTATTATAGAGGTAATCAGAGATAAATTAAAACTATTCCTCTATTTTTTTTCTTCATTGTAAGAGAGTCAGAGTCCTGCCATGAAAGAAGCTAAGCCGACTCCAAACCTTCCTGTTTTCATCAATGCGGAAGATTTCTTGGATTCTTTGCCTCCTGGTTATTGCTTCAAGCCACGGGATGATGAACTTATTGTTCATTATTTGCGGAGGAGAGTCTGCAACAAACCATTGCCACCCAATAGGATCAAGGAGGTTGAGCTCTACAAGTACAGTCCTGATGATCTAACACAAGCTGATAATGCGTCGTCCCAAAAAGTGTCTGAATGGTATTTTTTCACACCTAGAGATCGTAAATATGTCAATGGTTCTAGACCAAGTCGAACAGCTGGTGATGGTTTCTGGAAGGCCACTGGATCAGATACGTCTGTCATGTTTAAAGGAAATATTGTCGGGTTTAAGAAGACGTTAGTTTACTACTACGGGAAACCACCCAAGGGTGAGAAGACCAACTGGATAATGCATGAATACGTTTTAAGCAATCCTCCGGCAAGACAAAGAGCTGGCAAAGATGATATGCGGCTTGATGATTGGGTATTGTGCAGACTTCATAATAGGAACGATACCAAAGTTGGAGCTACTCAACAGGCTACTGATCAAAAACAGGAGGAAGAAAATTATGCAATTGTAGCAGCTCAAACTGAAATCCTGGAGCAACAATATGATGAGAATATCCTTCCACTTCAAATTGAAATTCCAGTAGCTCAAGCTGAAATCCTGGAGCAACAATATGGGAAAATCCTTCCACCTCAAACTGAACAGGTTCAAGTTCAGGATTTCAATTTGCTGCTGCCACAACAAACTTGTTCAATGCCTCTTTACAATCCATATGATGATTCAACTTCTGGATTTACAAGTTTTCCTGAATCTTTACATCCTATGCTGGAATATCACTCTACAATGTTTCCTCAGCAGGATGTGTCTGTTTATGGAAATATTATAACAACGGTTGCACCAATAGCAACAATTCCTCCTCCTCAGTTCCAACATTCGGTGGGCCATGATCCTTTGAACATGCATCAGCAGCAGCAATTTTCAAGTGTCCCAAACATCCATGATCCTTTGAATATGCATCAGCAGCAGCAGCAATTTCCAAGTGCCCCAAACATCCATGATCCTTTGAACATGTCATCAGCAGCAACAGCAATTTTCAAGTGCTCCAAACATCCATGATCCTTTGAACATGCATCAGCAGCAACAGCAATTTTCAGGTGCCCCAAACATCCATGATCCTTTGAACATGCATCAGCAGCAACAGCAATTTTCAAGGGCTCCAAACATCCATGATCCTTTGAACATGCATCAGCAGCAGCAATTTTCAGGTGCCCCAAACTTCCCTGATCCTTCGAACATGGATCAGCAGCAGCAGCAATTTTCAGGTGGCCCAAACATCCATGGCCCTTTGAACATGCATCAGCAGGAGCAGCAATTTTCAGATGCCCCAGACATTACCGAGTTATTAGCCGCTGATCAATACCTTTTAGATATGGACCATGATGAATAGAGTTTTCTTTTTTATGGTGTTGCTAATACTTTACGGTTTTTTTTTTCTTGGTTGATGGATTTGGTTTGAACTTTGGGCAATGGTAGTTATGCCCTTTTCTGACTTATTTTTTTAAGTAATTTAGGTTTTGAGGTCTGATATTATATGCTCAGGCTTATTAGGACTTTAGGTTTAGAGCTGATTTTCAGCAACCTGACGTACATGTAATCTTTTACTTTTATAAAAGTGCAATTTCACTTTCCAAAAAGCATAATGGTGAAAAGGTTCATCACAATTAATTTATCAAAAGAAAATGCTAAAAAAATCAATCCCTTTCATTCCAATCGAAAAGCAAATTACATGATCAGAATGGCCTCAAAACAAAATGCTTTCGAATCAGGACTGTCTGTACTCAACGAGGGGACAGCCACATATAAATGGGACCTGCCGTTTACCATCACAACAAAAAAATTCTTTTCCCCTTGTCCCAAAGCTCATCTGCAAAAAAATGGGGGTTTGGATGAACCTCCAATCTGACTTGTCGTCAATCATGTGGCTGCTTCAAATGCACTTCTCCTAGTGTCTGTGCCAATGCCGTCTTCTTCCGAACATGTGGCTGCTTCAAATGCACTTCTCCTAGTGTCTGTGCCAATGCCGTCTTCTTCCGAACCGCGGTGCTCCTGTCCATACCTGTAAGATACTCAATGCAAAGGATACGATCCCAACGGCACCCATGGCATAAAACACTTTATAAGGTTCCAAAGCCAGACCAGATAAATAGGAGTACATTCCGGCAATTAGGTAGACGAAATTCAGTCTCACTTCCTGACCCAGGATGCGTGGAAAGGGCAACGAGGAACTTAGCAACGACTCTGAACTAAAGATACCATGAAGGATCAAACAAATGCAAAGGAATGAATCCAGGAACCTTGGAAAGCTCTGATGCATCCCTATTCTCTGCAATCACACAAAAAGTCCCGCAAGATGATCGAGAAAATAAATAGGATACATTCTGTGAAAAGCTCGGAGGGAAAGGAACAGCAATTGGGGAATCTGATACCTGCAACCAAGAAACGAGAGAGGGAACAAACATTAGTGCTGCAAGAAGATGAAGCATCAGTAAGCCATGCCGGTGGTGGAAGGTATCCTCTTGTGTCTGACCATAACTGGAGCTGTTTTCTTTAGAAGGGGAACCAGGTTTGGATGCAAACTGCTGAGACAAATAATTGCCTTCACCTTTGCAATCAGACAATTCCTTTTTCCTTGCATGGCTGCGAAATGAGGTTGTCAAAGAACTGTTGCCAAAAAAAAAGGAATAACACTTAGAATCACTTGAAGCACATCATCAAAGAAATGAATATTTATAGTATTCACTTAAAACTACAAAATAAAGTGCATACAACAAATAGTAGGTTGCAAATGCCAAAGTCCTGACAAGTACAGAATATGTTCAAACCCACCAATGAAGTATTTAGATGTTTCATTAAAAAGGAACCAATATAATGGTAAGGATAGAGTTAACTGGAACTTACTTGCACAGCGAACTATGACAACACAAAGCATGAGACAAGATCAGTATGAATAGGCCAAGTGCTGGATGTACAAATGTAGACAAAACAATTGCTGCTGATATTGGAATGAATAATGGATTGGCTCTTAGAACCCTTACCACCTGTTTCCAGAATAAGCCAAAGACTAAATAACCAAATTGAAGCATCGATTTTGCACATAAAATGAAGACAAAAAGGGATAAACCTTCAACTACTGGAAATAATTATATTCAACAACAGACATTCAGTTACCCACACTTCTACAAGCCTTATATACAAGTAGCACCTTTCTATTGTGCAAAAGTGAGAGAACTATGAGTCAAGCCATGGTGGAATTGATATATAGTTGAAATGCAGACAATCAACAGAGAGTCATGCAAAGTAAGTATGCTATTTAAGCAGAGTCACACTTCTAAAATTTTGGTAGATGCAAATTGATAATGCACCCAAATAATGACAGAGATCTGAGCCACTAAGTAGATATACGTACTTGAGGCCAAGATTTTACCTTTAATGAAAAGAACTTGGAAGAAAGATTCATAAACCATTGCAGAAATAAAAAGCAAAAATTTCCTTCCCATAGTTGCCACCTGCAATCAATTAAACCTTGCATTTAAAACATAAGGTAGTATCTCAAAATAGACATACTATTCTCTTTCTTTATTTACCAAAAAATGGTACATGACACCTATCTCTAAGAAATTATACCATTCCATCCAAATCATGAAGGAGATAGCATTCCAGAAATTTATAACAGCAGTTGCCAATAAACTAAGGGAAAGCTGTTTTATTTTTCTCATGCTTATCTTTTTCAATTATCTAAAATGTTCACTTTATATCATTCAAAAAATATATCATCTCGACATTCAGATGTTAATCCAACATGAAAGGTAGAGAGCACACCAACCTCCTCTTTATGAGAACATGTATAGAGGCAGCCACATAGAAGACCAACTGGGAAACTAATATCAGTAGAATTACAAACCCATTTGCAAATAGGTAGCAAATCATTGACACAATGGTGAAGCTAAAGAATGGAGGAAATGGTTGAGATGTTAGAAAGGAAAAGAACAAGGAAACCAAAATGGGTACTACAGCAAAAGGCAAAAATGGGAATGGTATTTTTAGGTTGGACTCCACAGCTTTCAGTATAGAAGGAATTGGCCTTGCATGTGCTTGTCGCATCAGAGCAAAAAGTATAACAGCAACAGAGAACCCAACTATCTGCATGAGAAAGTCCAAAATCATGTAAGTATTATAGAGTGCAAGTAGTATAAACCAAAACAGCAGCAAATCATTAGTTCTTTAGACTCTGATATAACAAAATTTTGTTTCTCTTTCTCTTCAATCAAAGACCTAAGAGATAACCATAAAATACATGATTTTCATAAAATGCAGAAATTGGGAGGGAGTCACTTATCTATTTGCTTCAGCACATGTAACTTCTAAATAGGCATTTCCTTTCATTTATGAGTTCAGAGCAGTATAACAGTGACATTTACATAATGAGGGTGCATATACCCAACAATCTTACAGCAAGTATTGGCTGTTATACAACTTAAGATTAAATTGCTTCCTATAGTTTCATCACCGAATCTCATTTAGAGAAATCTCTTGGACATCTTTGGATTCTGTTGAGAATCCTCACCATGAGCTGCTTCTAATTACAGCTCAGAATCTTTTCTTTTATAGTTTCCCTGGGAAAGAGTTCCTTCTTGTGAGTGGCTACTGTCAGAAGTATCTAGAGGATAAAGCCATTCACAAATTGTTGTAGGTTGAGTGTAACACCTACTTTCAAAGCCAATGGGTGCACTGTGGTTCATTCAAATGTCAATGACAAGAGTATATCATTGTAACACCAAAATCATATTGCACAACATCTTCACCCAAGTGAACTCACCTAGAGATCATAGCATTTCAAAGCAACATCCACCAGTTAATTTCTAATCATAATTGCATTTTTTGGAACTAATAGAAATAGTATTCAAATTTAGAAGAAACAAGGAAATAAAAATAATAGCAAGAGTTAGCAAGCATGAGGTTTAGATTTATCACCTGCGAACTATATAGAAGCAAAAATCTGCTGGCCGCTGGAGTTACAGAAACAGCTATGCTTGCCTTATATGAACAATGTGGGTCAAGCTGCAAGTGATATCAGGAAGAAAAAGAGGTTTGAATGTTAAGAATAGAAGAACAGAATTTTGAATGCAACAGTCAAGAGGAAGAAAAGAAGTCATTTGTTACCAGTAAGAGAACAGTGGTTTTCTCTGTTCCAGTCGAAGCCCAAAGTGCTGGGGAGGAATCAACAACAAGAGTCTCACTGTACAAATTTGGAAATACGTGAAGACCTGATGTGGGATCCCAAGCAAGTGCTACAGGTGGGAAACAGCGCAGCTTGCAAAGCTCTGGATGGCTCAGCGGAAAAGAGAAAGGAAAACTAATGAATACAGAAACAGCCAGAGTATATCCAGCAATCCTAAACTATAGCAAACATTGGATAACTTAATTGTGGCCCCAGGGTCCACAAGCGCAAAATTGCAAGCATAACATTAAGGAGATCAAACAAACTTCTAGAACTTCATGATTGCAATGTATACAGGAAGACATTATGATTCTTACTAGTGTTTTCCAAATCTCCAGCTTCATCAAGAAGCCCAGAATCTTTTATTCCACAGCCAGCAGTTTTCAAAGAGAAGGTAACAGGCAAAAGACCTAAACTAATTGCAAATGATAGATTGAAGGCAAGTGGGTGGTCCTCCTTCAACAATACATCCTGCACAACATTGAAATTATTCATCATTGTGGAAGAAACTACATTAAACAGGTCCTGTTCCAGTTTCCAACCATAGAAAAGTAAACTGGCTGCAGTATAGATATTTACCTTATGCGAATGAGTTGCCAGAAGCATCGATATAGGAGAGAACTCTATCTCCCCTTCATCTGGATTAAAGAATTGCCCAACTGCCATGGAAGTGGCTGGCGGAGGCCTCCCTGAAATAGTCTGAGCACCACAAAGTCACTGCACACAATTACTCAAATTATTTTGAACTATATGTTAAATAAGAGAGGAACACTACCATTTCAAAAAATCCAAAACAGCAAAATGCAAACATGAAGAAGCATAACATTGAGGCATACAACAAACACATGCACCATTCTCATGTATTGCAACTATTATTATTGTTAAACTTAGGGATCAAGATATTCCGGTGACCAAAGAAATTTGTGGCATGAGTTGAGGATAAAGGGTTCTAAAACCAATTATGGAACATGAATACTAAGGTTTGATCTTTGAATAGGCTGAAAATTTGATAGGCTCCAACATAGGTTGAAAATTGGAAAAAAACAAAGAAAATTGTAATTCCTAAAAAGTTCCTGCATACATCCTCCTTTTAGATGTGGCAATTTAGCTTTCTACTCTTTTACTTTTATGGGAAAATGCATTTCAAATTACGGATAGCTAATGGCCAAAGCTACCGATAGTCAATCAAAATAAAAGGATCTGATAGGTTCTTGATTATGCTTATAAAGCACATGAAGAACTAATGGCAACAATACCGGACGAGGTGCAACTGAGATAGTCAGGAATCTGAAGCCATGCATTTCCTCAGGACCCAAATGAAGTACCGCGGATGGAGGTGCTTGCTCAGTCTGACTGCCAGGCTCAATCTGATAGGCAATGTATATAAAAATAGGAGGGTCAATGTAAACCAAATTACTCATGTAATCCCTAGGCCCAATAAGTTATCGCTCCAATGCCAACAAAATTACTAACTAAATTTGCTATTGACATGACTTTAAACCTCCCACAGACTATTTGAGTTTTACATATAAAAGATAGAAAAAACCTACTACAAACTCATAACAGGTTTATAGAGCAAACATTAGCTAGTGCATGAACACTAATATCCCCCTAATAACAGCTTTAAAAAGTACAGTACTTAGTACCTGCCTTGGTGCTGGTCCTGCAGGAATTTGCACCATCTTTGATGTCACTTCCAGAACCCTTTTACCAGCAGGCAAGTCTGAAGATGATTTCCCCTTTTGAGGCCAGAGATGAATTCGGACTCCAGAACAAGGAGCAAGGTTTGTCACAAATATGAAGTGGCTTTTGCCATTGGACCCCTATGCATAGAAGCAAACACTGAGCAATCTCAGCATTGTCTAGAAGGACATAATATATAAGAAGAATGGCAAATGGAATTATTTTCTATTTGGGGCAAGGGTTTTTTTTTTTTTTTGGGTGTCAAAGGATTATTAAACTGATACTAAACAAGTAACAGAGGAGCAACTTTAGTAAAATTTTGTAGCTTAGAAATAATTTCTTCCTCCTGGAGATATAAATTCAGAGCAAGAAACGCTTAGACATTGCTTACACAAAATTCAAATGAAAAAAAAAAAAAAAACTAAACATTTGTTGATGTGATATAAAGAATATAAATGAAATAAACCAATTCTTTGAAAAATGTAGAACAGCATCTTCATAAGCTCACCAATTTCTCTATGTCCAACCACCGCCTTCTCCCATCCATGGCCAAAACAGTGACGGTTGTTGTCTGAATATACAAATCCCTCTCAAGGCCATCATCACTCCAATGGACACTGCTAGGACAGTCAAATAAGTTATGCACTTGGGAACCTGCAAGCATGACATAACATGTCATGATCAGTCATTCTGGCCTTATATTTTGACTATAAAAGTCAAGGAGCAATTCTAGTTCAACCATCTACTAATAATTTCTTTATGAGGGCCAGGATGATTATCATATAGAAATATTTCTAGCAAAGAAATTTACTAAAATTTTTATAGAACATAAAACTGGAACACAAATGTCCTAATAGACAGATAATACCAGCAGTGTCTTTTACATCCTTCACAGGAACATGAGTTGACCAGGATGACTGTGATTGCATCTTCCAGTTGAAACTTTGCGGAATTCCACTACGAAGCATCCTTGTAAATATTTCAAGTCTTTGTCGAGTGTCAGGCAAAGGCTGACCTGTTCTGGAGTCTATCAAACTAAGGAGAGTATGTGACACCTACATGAAACAGTTACGTTCAAAACCATCAAGAAAACATTGTGCTTTGAAAGGCTGAAGCATTGCCTTGATGTGGACACACCTCACCATCAAAATGGAAGTTCCTAGTTCAAATTTCTCAACCAACTTAACTATCCAAAGGAAAAAAAACATGTTCAGGAAAGGAGATGCCACTTACTTGCACAACTAGTTGATTACACCACAAAATAGCTTGATGTTCCATAGATAGCCATACATTTTTCATGCTCGTACTGCTTATCATAAATCCATGAGTGGGGGGCACAATACTGTCAAGTGATTCTAATTTTGAGCGTACCTTTGGTCATAAAGGAGAAAATTCAGGATATACGTAAGAAAGATTCAACATTTCAAACGTGATATATTCACAATGAACTCATAAAGCACTGTTTTTCTTTTTACACAAGCAAACATTCTAATCAAACTACACCACAGCACAAAATTTGAAGACATACCTGATAATCATTATAACCACCAGAAATGGAAACAACAACTACATGAGAAAGTGCTGGACCAGACACATAATGCCCTGTCTGAGTGGTTTGAACCTCATACCCCTTTTTCCATTCTTGATTTATACTTTCATAGTAATGACCTAGGGATGGTTGCAATGCCACAGGAGGTGATCTGGATGGAAATAGCAAATTCTTAAAGGGAAAACACTAAGTTTTAATCAAAAAGATAGATAATGATCCATAAAGAGCTCACTGGTGGGGGCTTGAAAGAGTGAGAATAGTCTCAACTGCAGATTTCCTTAGATGTGGGTGGATAGTTGCAGCTCTAGCAACAAAACCACCCATAGAGTGGCCAATCAATATGACACTTTTTGGCAAACTACCAGTGGTTGCAGCACCCTCTCTTTTCCGAGCATCACGGGATTCTTTGTATTGATCCAAAATCTGCAAGAAAAGGCCTAGTACTGGTGAGCCTTTCAAAGATAAAATGAAGCAAAAGTTATTTTTTTTAAGGCCAGGTGTGACAGTGTCAAACAAACACGGCAATCTTTGATATGATAAAATGTAGAGCTTCAGCATTTGATTGTCTAAGCCAGACAAGGTTGTTAAACACAATCTCATTTAATTGGAACATAATAAAAAGAATTTGGACATCAGACATGTGTTTTATTTAAACCTTACTTTCAACATAGAACATTTCCTCTTGGATCTCATTCCATAATCATTTTACAGTGGACATACTTACATCTGTCACTTCCACAACAAAGATTTAGTCCATTTATCTTATTAAGTACTTTATCTCTGTGCAATACTGAAAACATATTAAGTGAAAACTGTGTCCTCAGATAGCCATGTATAAAACATTCAAGGTTCTATGTCAAACAGTTAGGAATTAAAACTATCACTGAGTTCATACACTGTCAAATAAAAGAGTTCAAAAGGTAAAAGTGATACCCTATGAATAGCATATACAACATATTCAGTGTGCTCTTCGAGTATCCGACCATCCATTGCAGAATGTTCACCCTCAAGATCCACAGCAAACCAATCGAGCCTGTTAGCATATCGGTTGGGTAATTGAAAGTCAGCCACATCCACATTCCCTCCCTCCTCAGAAGTTAGATAAGCTTCTCTATAGAATGTACGTTCAAGTGAACCTCCTTGATAAGCTCTATCAGATTCAGCTGCCAAGGAGCGCACCTGTAAGAAGGACAAAAGCTTGTGAAGAGTGATACATAATTTTGAAACCACTAATAAACCAAATAGCATATTTATGAGTTCTTGCCAATCTACAACAAAACACACTGACAATAACAGCAATGGTAAAACGAGGACCTTGCCTGTTTGTAGCTGCCACCATTGCCTGGAATAAAAAGAACCGGAATTCCATTTAGGTTCTTCAAGTGTTCCTTAAAATCAATCTTTCTCCAACCTTCATGGTACAAATACAACCCGTACTTCACAGATGAGACGCCCTCTCTGGTGGAAATCGGGATATAAGTCGGATACATATATGTCATAATACATCCGTTCGATACAGGCTTCAACAAACCATACAAAGCAGCTACACCAACCCATATCACCGCAATCACAAGCATCATAGCCCTCAAACTAGGCCTAAACCCTCGCATTCTCGCATCCTCATTTTTGTTATTATTCCGTCTCTCATTTTCCATATTATTCAACATTCACTACACAAAAAATATATAAAATATTAAAAAAAATAAAATCAGCCCTAAGAATATCAAATTTGAATGAACAAACAAATTTTTAAACTACAAACACTTAAAAAGTTTATTTAGCTTAATTATCAGCAGATCTACCGTAGAAAACTACTTTAAACTAAATTAAGCTTACTTAATCAACTTAATTAGAGATAAATTAAAGGAAAAAAAGGCGAAATAAAAATTCAAAAGTTAAAAGTTAGCTTGAGAAGCTAAAGCTTAAAAGCTTAGAAAGAAGCTAAAAGAAGCTTTCTAAAAATCACGTAAATGTTGATCTGATTTGAAGATAAAAGATTCCAGAAAGCTTGGAGAAGTGGAATGTGGAGGGGAACCTGATCGGAGATGAAATCAAACGTCGTCGTTCCAAGTGTGAGAAGATCGAAGTCGAAGAGAGAGCATGAGCGCGCTTGCTTTCTGTTGAAAGGAGAACGAAGACGGAAAGATGAAGAAATGTATAAGATTTTGGCTGGGTTGGTTTTTGGATCTGGTCCCGGGTTAACTGCAGGCGGATCTGATATTTTTGGGTTTTGACCAGAATGACTTGGGCCAGATCTGGGCCCAGGTTATCAATGGTGGATCACTGGATCTGTCTTTTATGGGTTTGAGCAAACAACAAAACTTTATGAAAGAATTAATATTGTTTTTTTTAATTAAAAAATTTTCGTTTGGTTGATATTTTTATTTTTTATATTTTTTGTAAAAAATAATAAAAAATGTAAAATATAAAAAATAATAGAAAACCAAAGTCAAATTAAAAAAATAAATATATTAAATCAAACAAAGCCTAAGAAACATTGTTATTATTAGTTACTCATAACTTACCTCGATCTTGTTAAAATCATTTTTTTCGTTAATTTGGTGTCTTATAATATAACATTTTAATTAATGATCCATCAGAATTTCATCAAAAAATCTGTAAATGATGGTAACAATGAAATGGAATGTAACAAATTTATGTGTTGTATGTTGAAATAAATAATTAACATGGGTGCATATCAATTATGAAAGAGCAATGAAGATTGTTGCTATATAATTGATGATATCCTTAAACCTAATTGGTTGGACCAAATTTTGGGTTTCCAATTTTCTAGTGGTTGGATTGAATCAGGATGGGTTTGAGTTTAAGATAATCGTGAATCATGTAGTCGTTGCTTATGAAACAGTAGGTACTGTAGCCAAAAAGGGGAGACCCAATTAACCAGAAAACGAGTTGCAGGGAACATACATAGGTTGTTTACAAAGAACTCAGAACTAGTGGACTACAAAGGTTACAACCTTTTGTGTTGTAACTTGTAACAATTGACATGATTATTTGTGTTGGTGGCATTGGTTAAGAACAAAAATCAAGAAGCTTTGAAAGGATATACTGGCCGGGCTCTGGTGCGAATGTTAATGGCTCCAGATGCCATTGCTCTCAAATTTGCTCTAGCTAAGGAAAGAGGGGTTCTTGATTGCTGATGAGCCCCTCTAAAAGACTCCATGAATGCTTCTCTTTGCAACCTTAAAGCTAATGCAGCATCCTCATCTTGGCTTGGCGTTTCTCTTCTTCCGGATGCTTGCATCCGTGCTTACTAACAGTGAAAGATCCTCTCTTTGCAGCCTTAAAGCCAATGCAGCATCATAATCTTGGCTCATCACTCCTCTTTTCCTCATACTTGCATCTCTAGTACTGGTAGAGACCATTGGAGGTCTAGTACTTGGAGTTCTTCTGGTACTACGAGTTCCACTCTTTGGACTTTGACGCTAACTTTCCTGCCATTTAAGGCTCCAGCAGCCTTCCTTGCTTCAACCTCTTGGGGAAACAAAAGCTGTATTGTATTCCAAAGAACCGTGTCCACATTGCAAGATCTTCCATTGCTGCATATTCAAACAAGAACGATTTTAGTGCAAGAGTTCATCGCAATGATGTTAATCAGTTAATTTACAGCTGGGGCTGGTTTTACCTTATTAGCTGCCTACACTTTGGGCATTTCTTCCCACATTTATCTGCGGCTAATCTCAAACATTTCTTACAGAAACTACAATGAAAGAAAAAAAGAGTTTCACTAAAGTGACAGATCAATTACAAAAAACTACTCAAGATAACAAATTTTAGTTTTATTGAATTGAATATGTAATTGGCTTCTGTACCTGTGTCCCGAAAGAGTGGTACTTGGTTCAAAACAGATCTCCAAAAAAATCTGCCAAGCAAATAACGCCACATTAGAAGATAAAGAAGAAATAATCCAATAGCTTCAATCAATCAAAGCTGAATCTATTAACAATATACACAAAAACTAATGACTTACTGTACAAGAAAGCTCTTCTCTAAGTTTATCCATACACTGAGGAGCTGGGTTGGAGCAAGAAACACCAGGGGCCTGTTGGGTTGGTTCGTTTACTTCTGATTTCTTCTCCTCATTCACATTGATTCTTTGTTCCATTGACTGTTTCCACTCCCTAGGCAACATTATTATGCAATAAAAATCAATTTTCTTTCCTCCTTTTGCTTTTCTCAACAAACAAAAGAATTCCTAGAAGCAAACAGAAAATGAATTACCTTGTTTTGAAGTTCCTTCCTCATCGAGGTTTAAAGGAGTAATAGGAGTTGAAACAGGGCTCCTACTCTGAGCCCTACGATTCCTGAAAAACAAAACCATGAAGAAATAAATAAATAAATAAAAAGAAACAGTAAAAGCCTATAAAAATTTTGAGATTATTAATTACCTTCTTGAAGTGGTGGAAGGTGGAGTCTTCAAAATCAAATCAGAGCGTTTCTTGTGCTTAGATTGTCGATCAGGGGTGTCTTCAACTACGAGACTAGCAAAGAGACGAGCCCCATGGCTGCCACGGACTTGAATCTGGGACTAAACAAGGAATCAACTTTTTGGCTATTTTAAATCGGAATTGCTTGCTTGAATCTTCTGGGATTTGTTTTGGTTCTTCTCTCACCATTTTCTTGGAGGCTCTTTCTGGGTTTACTCAGAGGAAAAAGAAAAAAAAAAAACCGCTTCTCTTCCTCGTATGGAAGGCTTATAGGGAAAACTAAACGGTGGGATGATCTTTCCTAACGGTCAAATTTTTCGAATTTGGTTTTGAGCTGTCGGCTTTTACAACGGCTATAATTCCGAGCCCCAACGTGATTAGTCATTTTTAAATAAGTCTTGGGCCTTGAAGGATCATAAAGAAACAAAAATCTAACGAGAAGAAAATTTTTATTTACAGAAAAGAAACGAATTAATCCACTTTCTACATCAATTTTCTCATCATAATTGGAATGATGAAAAGAAAACAAGACCTTATAGTGTCCACTCTGTGCCTTCTCCTGCGCTGTCTACTCTTCTTTTCTTTTATCAAACTAAACTCTGTTTTCCATCATTTGCATCCTGCCATGGCAGAAGGAAAGTTTTTGGGTTGACAAAGTTTTGCAAAACCCTATCTCTAAGCCCAGTGTCCAGGACCTCACAGAACCGACTCGACCAATCAACAGGTTCAACAGCTTTCGTCCCCAGCCCGGGGGCTCGATCTTTGGACCCTACGTTCTGCTCATCTTTCCAATCGGCAACGTACGTAGCTACCCTCCTATAAAACTTCTCCTTGAACACTTCCCAAACTTGGTACTTGTAATGATTCACAACCATCATCGTTTTATCAACATCTAGAAACCTAAAACCATGCATCAAATGAAAATGGTGCACTACGTTGATTAACGTGGAATTCAATGCCTCTGGCCTAACTATACTCTTGTGCCTCTCTGGGGCCGTCATCCGACATGTGTACCCCACCATCACACCTTGTCGAGGCACGTGTCTGAGCCCCGACGGTCCGAAACTATAACACGAGACACGCAATTCACCAATAGGAATATGCGCTGCTTCGGTATCCAAACTAGGTGCTCTCGAGCTTAAATTCCTAAGAACAGCTTGCAACGTTAACCCCGATGGCAAGTGGAAAAACTCATCCACATCAATAAATCCAACCCAATCACAAGAACTTCTAGATCTCAAGGCACAATGGGCAAACCCTGCTTCTTGTGTCTTGATCCAAGGCCAGATGTGTCGAGAAATGTTATAGTTGGCATCGGATAACGACTCGATGACACTATCTGTGTCATCGTCGCTGTTGTTATCGTATATGTACCAACGTTGTACCCCGATTTGGGCATGGTACATAACCCATTCCTTCAAAAACCTTGCTTGGTTACGTGCCATAGTGCAAATGCACATTTCGTGTGGTTTTCGGGTGGGCACCGGCTGTAGACCCGGACCTACCAAGTGCCCCAATCGGGCTACGGAAGGTAGTAATCCATTGCCCTTGATCCTAATTGAAACCTTGACAGGGCCATTGACTTTTTGTTGCCCATTCAAAACGCTCAAAGGGGTTTTGCACCGTACGATCTCCTGAGCAATTGATAAAACTTCTGATCTTAACACTAAATTCAACCTGCTAAAATCCCAGCCGTACACGCACTCAAATCTTGATGCATTGGAAACTCTTTCTGGACGTAGATTAAGCCCCTTGACAAAAAGGAGTGTAGTATTATCCTTATCAATCAAAGCCTCGTAAGCAAGAGTGCCCCACCGATGACTGGGCCCAGCTGGGATGACCCCATTTGACTTTGAGGCAACCGTTACGATCAACCCACGTGGACAACCGGGACACCATACGATCTGCTCACCGACCTGACGGGAATCAACACGAGCTGGCGGCTTCTTAAGCCGCGTCTCGGATGAGTTATTATCGGCCGAGAGGTAAATGCAAAGGAGTTCTTCTTTGGTAAATAAACGAGCCCGTGGAGGGCATTCTAGGAAAAGTATCACTTGATCTGGAAACAAAATGGTTTCACGAATTGAAAGTACCGGAACTACCGGAAATTCGTTGGAGACGACGGCGTTAATGGTTGAGGTTTGGCGCGTGGACCCCAACACAGGATGAAACGTTTCTGTTTGAAAAAATTATTTAAACAAGATTATCAATAAATAATAATAAAATTTTTACTACTGATAAATTAATTACTATGTCATATAAAATAGGAAGAAAATAGCTAAATGGATTGAAAACCAATTGATTAAACTACCTCCAAAAAAAAGTCGAAAGGTGGAGAAGGAGAAGCCAGTTAAGAGAACGCAAGAGACGACGACGACGGCAGTGAACCAGAAGAACCTGCTCCATGAAACGACGTCGTGCTTCCTACGATCCCTCATGGATGCTGCGCTCTTTTCACAACCAATGAAAGACAACCGATAATCTGGTCATTCATCTGTGTCTTCGGCTCAGAAATCGCTGGTCTTTAAATCCAAAAACTTTCTTTTCTATTTGTTTGGATTTTCTTGGAAGTACTTGAAAACTCAAAAGAAAAGAAATGGAGATAGGAAAAGGAAGGTGAAAAAGAAAAAAAGAGAGAGAAATTATGGGGAAGAAAGAGAGGCCGCTATCGAAATCATGCTTTGGCGTTTCGACCGTTCGTGTCGGTTTATATTCGGTCGTCATTTCCTCCGTTTTTTCAGAGATGTTCCTGTGTGTTTCACGGTTCATCTTGATTTTTTACCTCACTGGCTGAGTACCAATCAACTTCTGCCACTTCATCTTCGTACGGCAAAAGTAAAAGGACTATTTAATTTACTCATTTCAACGGGCCGTTGATTTATATTAATTATTACTTTGAATAATTTAGAAATAATTAATATTTATTGTACGTTATGAAAATATTTAGTTTTTATTTATTCTAAAACAATAATTATATATAAAATATAAATATTTTGAAGGTATAAAATATTTTTATTTTCAAATTATATAATTTTTATTAATTTTGATAAATAATAATATTTACAATGATCATTTACAAGTATAATGAATAAAAATATTCATTTTTCTCAATTCAAAAGTTTTTCAACATCTTTTTTTTATATATATTATTGATCAGTATTTAATGTTACGTACATTCCAGATAAATATTTTTTTTACTTTTAAATAATAATTATAAAAAATTGTTCTAAAATATAAATAATTAAAATTTTATAATAGTTTTTTATGAATTATTTAATAATATTAGAACTTAAAAATATCTTTTAAAGAAATTGGTTCAATATAATTTGAGTTCTTCTTTATAAATCAAAGAAATTATATTAATTTTTACAATAGAATAATTTTAAAATATAACAAACAATATCTCCATTTTGTCAATAAAAGATTTTATTAACATTCTTTTATATATATATATATATATACGTTTAACATAGTGATAATTGAAATTTACAAAGTTTTTTTTTTTCAATGAAAAAGTTATGGTAACAGCTCATATAAATTGGCATAATCAAAGTAAAACAATAATAAAAAAATGAACTGAATTTGTAAGGGGGAACAGAGGATAGATATTTTACCATAATATGCAATTTACAAATATCTAAGTAAATATTAATATAATTTTTTAAAAAAAGTAAATATTAATATAATCATGGTGGACTGATTATATCAGTTTTTGTAGTATTCATAATTGTAAATAATATTAATTTAGTATCATTCTCGATATTATTCCAATTCATATAAACATGATAAATTGATTATACTAGTTCCAATAATATTCATATATTGCAAACAATATTAATTTGGTATCATTCCTGATATTATTCTAAATAGATAAATTGATTATACCAATTTTTGTAACATTCATAAATTGTAAACAATATCAATTTGGTATCATTCTGGGTATTATTCCAAATTGATATAATCATGATGGTAGTCTACATAAATTGGTATAATTAAAAAAAAAACAAAACAAGGTATTAAGTAATTTAAAAAGAAGCAAAAATTTGAGATTTTAACTCAAGCGACCTTTATAAAAAAACCCACTTGAATCAAGCCCAAATTGCCTTTTTCCTTTCATGTATTATATTAATATCATAAGTAAGAATTAAATGTATTAATTTTACAACACGAGTTAAGACTTGTATGAAAAAAAAAAGATTTGAGAATTAAAAAATTATTTTCATGAAACAATTGAAGTACTTTGTGAAAAATATCTATTAATACAAGTGACATATTTTCGTTCATTTTGTTATTTTTTATCCAAAAATCAATAAAATAAAAAGTATAATAACAAATTTTAATGAAATTAAAAAATAATAACAAACTTTTATTATACATTATTTTATTACTTCAACGTTATTGAATTTTGTCACAAATTTCAAGTTTTTTTAAAATTTATTACTATATTATCAATTTTGTTAATTTTTTGACAAAACAAAATGTAATTGAAAATTTTCGTGAATTTTATTAATATAAGTGACATAATTTAATTTAATTATTTTTTTGTCTGAAAATTAATAAAATTGAAAGAATAATGACAATATTTTATGAAATTAAAGAATAATAACAAAATTCAACATTAACCAATAATATGATGACGAATTTAACCTTAATCCCAAAAGATTGTTCCTCGAGAATTTGCATAATATCGGAAGGAACATTAAGAATAGGAATGTAGGATGTGCCGATGGAAAATCATGAATTAGTAAGTTGAATGATCAAATCCTTCCTACACCAACTAAGAAACAGCCACGTGGATGATCATTTGATACTTTAGAATGCTCCGCAGTGCAGCAGATTACCCTACCTTTCGTGTTAATTGTGCAATCTAAATGCCGCCTAACTGTCAATGATTGAAAAGGGGCCGGCCTTTTCTGAACGTGGGGCCCCTAACCTCTGAATCTGCCACGTCATATATGATCTAAGGTTGACACGTTTGAGTACTTGAAAAGCCTCCTCAAAGAAAATACTAATATTAAAAAACAAAAAGAAAAATGGCAAAGAAAGAAGGATTTGCACACAACAATGACTGCATGATAACATCAAATAATTTCTTATATTTATATTACTTTCAATCACATATTACATGTTTTAGTTGAATTAACATTATATATCTCTTCTAATTTTGATTTTTTTATATGATATTTTTTAATTTTATTAGACAAAATTAATAGCTTAACTCCTACAAAAATATAAGTTATCCAGATATATGAATCCGGAAAAAAAAGAAGCATAGGCATAAAATAATAATTAAAAAAAAATCATGAGATATTATTAAAAAAAAGTTAAAATCACAAAGACGTAAATAGAGTTTTTTTTTGTAATTATATATAATAAAAAATAATCAGGACATGAAATTATAATATGTGTAGGAGACACCAAGACTATTATGCAGTATGTTTTTTTTTACTTAATATAGTTCATCTGTTAAATAGTCTTGGCAATTGATAAGTATGATTCATTATGTTATGGATAATGTGTTTAATTTGTTACCTAATTAATAACTGCATTATATACATAAAAAGCCAATTAAATCCCAATGTTAGGATATATACCCAAAAAAATATTGATAGTGTCAAGATCAAAGACAATTTTGCAAGCAATCAAGTTTAAAATTAAATTAAATATTTAGGTTTTGAAGTTTTGAAATCGAACTCATTAACAATTCTTTTATTATAAAAAAAAAAGGGTCAAAGGAGCAAAAAAATATGTCAAATTGAAAATAAAAAAAGACTAAAAAAAGAAGAAGAAATAGTGTTTATACTTGGAAAAAAGAATTATTTGCAAGTGGGAATAAGCTAGTCCTTTTAGCTTGAAAATACAAAATTGTTGGGCAGATTTGTTTGGTTTCGATGAATTAATGACTGGTGGGGTGTTGCTGATGGATGAATATAATTAAATTAAAAGAAATAATTAGTGGGTTCTACCAAATGCTAAGACTAAGTGCACTGATGGATACTCAACAAATCTTATCCTAAATTCATTTTGTCAAGAAGACTAAGAGTAGCCACTGCTTTTTGCAAGAAAAGGGTGTAACAGAGGGATTCCTCATATCATAATAATTATCAATAATAATAAAGAACCATTGAGCTTGAAGCTCTTTTTTTTTTGGTATTTTAAAAAATCATGAAAATTAATAAAAATATTTGTATTTGATATATTGTTTGTATATAATAAAGGGTCATCTCATAAATATGTAAATGTAAAAAGTTTAAAGATTATGAATATTTATTTTAAAATTTTTTAATTTTTAAATTTATTTATTAACAAAATGACAACATTCGATATAATATATAAAATTAATAAACGAAAAACGTATTAAATATAAATTTATAAGAAAATATCTTTCTATCGTTCACTTAAGAGAAAGGCAGAAAAGCAATGACATGGAAAACGACGGGTGTGATAAATGGGAGAGAAAATGACTTGAGTTGTGTTTGGTAAGATAGAAAAAGCGACAAGGAAAATACCCTTGTTTATTTAGATTTATAAGACTATATAGTTTCACGTCTAAATTGAGATGATTGCATGATTATGTAGTGAAAACGTAAGACACTGAGGAGAATAAAAAATGTTGTCAATTTAGCATTTTTTTTTTATTTTATATAAAAGAATTTCACTTTCAATTTACACGTACCAATGGCATTATGTTTCGAATAAATAGTATTTTAATTGACTGACCCACTTATTTTTCAAGCCTCCATAGCCATGATAGAGATGTATATACTTTTCTTTTCCTTTTTCCTTTTCATTATTTAATTTTTCCCTTTGTTTTTCTCCTCTCTTTCTCTCTCTCTCTCTCTCTTCTCTCAGTCTATCTTCTCTACTTTTCTATCTTTAATAATTTGGTACCAAGCAAAGCTTAATGTTCTAATTCATTTGCAAAAATTTAATCTGGGTTTCTTCCTTGTCAGGTTGTTCATAATGCCAGAAAGATTGCTTGTCTTAGTAGTAAAATGATAAACAATCCATCATGTTTCCATCTCACAAGGGGAGATTGTAGAAATTCTGACAGGACTTTTACTAACTGAGAACTTATCATGAGTTTGCAGCCATGAAAATGGGCAGCAAATGAACATTGGAAGACTGCTGATATAGAGAAACTGAGGCAATTTCCTCAAAACTTTTACCATATTTTCTTTTTCTTGGACACCAATCAATTTTGCACCATGGTACAATCCAGTTAGCAGCAAGCAAACATCAGCAGCAAAGTTTTTGAGGAGGGTTCCAAAAGTTCTCTCCACCTTTCTCTTTTTAGTTGGATGCCAATGATTATGGCAGAATATTGTCTGGATTTTGGCTGGAGAATTTGGAAGGCTGCTGGATAGAGAAACCGAAGCAACTTCCTCAAAATTCTACCAACCATTTCTTTTTTCTTGGATGAACATTCATGTTATTGGATTACCTGCTCAGCCATGTACCAAAAGGTTAGAATTTCTCAACATTGCATCACCCGAATAATCATCAAACTATCGAAACAGTAAAGCTAATCTGCCTGCAGATATATGATAATAATAGATCAGGACAAGTATATGTGACAATTAAGGATTCTATCAGAGAAGCCAATAGGAAGATTAAGCAAGTCAAGTAAAGCTTTTGATTGCCAAAAGAAATATAATTAAAAACAATCAAATTTCAAATCAATTTGGGTTTGATCCTCATATCTTTTCCTTGTTATTCCCATCATAATCCTACACAAATCGTATTAGTTTTAATTAATCAAGTCATTCTCAATGTTATCAAATGGAATTGTCACTCACCTTGTTACTTGCGGTACCTTCTTCCATAAAAAAAAAAAATGAGAATTTAGATTCGAGTTCAGACAATTGAGATTAACAGACAGGACGAGAAAAACTAAAATTTTATTATGTAATTCAGCTAATGGATCAAAAACAAGTCCATGTTACCATTTGTGTGGTTCTACCAAGTTCTGACAAGGAGTTCAGGTTCTGCTCTTTTTGATTCTGTCAGAGGTTGAAACAAGATCATTTTCATTCTCTTCTCAGAGAGATATTATGTTTCTTTTTTAACTATGCCGTAAGTTGACAATGAGATGACATTAATCATTGTTATTCTGTTATGTGACTCTTTTATCATCAGAATATGTTCTTTCTATCCTGAGAATGTGGAAGGCATGATTCTTGTGCAAAGAAAGTGTGTTTTTTCCTAGGCAAAGTTGGGTAAATGACAATCATAATTTCCTGTAAACTTGCCAATTTTTTAATCCCATATTCTCCTCCTAAGTTCATCCACAAATCACAAATCTTCCTTCATTAAACTATATGGTTTTACAGGAGTACTACTATACTTCTTCATCAGCTCAATAAGGAAAAGGAAATTTCATAGGTATCTTTGCTTTTCTTAAGTAATTTTTCTCTTGTCCTGAGTCCATGGTTAGGTGTCACTAACAACTTGAGAGTACTATATTTTAAGCAGTTGTCATTTTGGGTAGGATTTTTCTAGCAGGATGCTAGATGCTCCAGTAAGTGGAGGGCAATTTTGTCACCAGCTAATCATCTTTGCTCTTGACTTGTTTCCCCAAAGATTATGTCATAGATTACGAATGGTCCAATACTTCCAACAGGGGAAACAATGAAAATTTTTCAGCCATGATAAAGAAAAAGAAAAAACATGGAGGGAGAAGGATTCTTGTAGATATTGGAGTAATGTGGAAGGTGTCAAATGTTCTGTCCAAGTTCTTTAATAGTTGACCTAAAGATCTGTGATCAAATTTCGCCCTTGCTTCAGATTTCAGGTTAATCAAATGGGAAAGCCTGTTGCTCAAGTTAGTCAATTTTAAAAACAATATTTCAAGAGCTGATTCTGTGATTCATGTTTTCAGTGACAGAGTTTACCAGGTAAGGTGGGGTTCAAGGTAGTCAGGATCTTATTTACATTGGGAGAGCAGGATGAAACCTGAGAATTTTTAGCTGCAAAATCTAGGCTAACTAGTATTAAAACTAAAGAAACAAAGGAATGTAAACAGACCCTATGTCAGCAAGAAGATTCTTGTTAGGATTTTCTAGCTTATTGTTTTCTCTAACCCCAACAAGGCCCGCTTTGACCCCAAAAACAAAACAATTATATAGCATGAATTATTGTGCATTATAGGGAATATTCATCACTTTGTACATGCAATGAACCAGAAGATATGATTACCCTTCATTTTGTTTTTTTCCTTTTTCAGTTTTCCTTCTGTGTTACGGGAATGTGTTGGAAGAGTCCCACTAAAATAAAATTATTCAATTCCCTTTTGTTACATAGAGAGAAAATTTATCCGGTTTCTTTAGGCTTGCTCGTTAATTCTCCTTTTTTTTGCCATCTTTTGTCATAATCCATGGCTGCACTTGAGAAGTTCTAAAGAACAGTGTGACCCTGTTGTCTCCTACAGAGAAAAATTGTGGTTGCCCATTTAATCCTTTCACCCCGGAAGTCTCTTGTCTGTTCCTTTTCTTCTTTCATTTCTGGCTTAATTAATTTCTGCTGCTCCTTTGCCCTCTTATCCTTTTATATAAATGGAATCAATGATGACAAGATCAAAGAACTGAACAGCACAACTGATTTGTTATAGGGACTATTAAGCTAATTTACAAGTTGCAGGTGGAAGTTAAGTCCTTCATTTCTTTAATCATATTTCAAATTTTATAGGTTTGTAGTTTCTTGAGTAAAATGTTAAATCATTGGTATGTTTAGGTCTTTTTGATACTTTAGCATGTAATGTAAAAACTTGATTATTTAGAAGAAATTTTATTAAATTTTTAAGATCGATATCTAATTTAAAATCAATTAATAATTTCGGGATATTCTTAATTTAACTTATATGAGATTTCTTTTATCACCACTTGAATATTCTTCTTATGCGTAGAGTAATATACTTATTCGTGTCATGAATCATGAGGGGTTTACGGAAGGATAGACGAATGAGAACAATGCTTACTTTGATACCATATTAAGTTTTTAAGATGGATATTAAATTTAAAAACGCACAGAGATTATTGACGTGACCATTTCAACGAGTTTACTGTTCAAAAAAAATTAAGAATGGAAGTTGTCATAAGTTAAAAATTAAGAAAAGGATAGATTGCTACAGAAGAACTATTGAATTGATGTTTCATGGTAAACAATTAAGAATGAGAGACACGAGTGGATTTCTTTCCATTTTTTCTTTAACTTTCTGTTTTTTTTTCTTTCTATTCCCAGTGTATAAACATTGACTGCTAAGTTAACCAGTTCTGGTTCCAACCAAATCACATGCTTGGAATTTCATGGCACTTGCATTTTCCTCTGAAGGAATCTCTTTAACCCTGCCTACAGAGGAGAAAGTTTGGCTCCAACGACAAAACTGGCCAGCTTATAAGGGGCCAAGGAATCCCATCAACTGTTCTAAATTTAACTTTGAGCTTAATAAAAATCAAAACCAATGGAAAGAAAGACTTTTAGTTTGCAGGAATAAACTTTGTCAACGAGGACGACCCACGTTTGGTTTCTTATATATAGGACCATTGCCATTGTCTCAGACAAGGGAGGTGGCCATTTTTATAATTACTAACCCTTCATGCTTTAAACCCACCAATTTTAATGCTTTTTCCCAATTCAATCATGAATCTCCCTGCTTCAACAACATGCTGCTCTTCCTTTCTTTTTTAAAATGTCTGTATGAGCTGGCATAGCATCTTTATCTTGGACTGCAAGTTCCTTTTAAGCACTCTTTGGATTTTCTAGTCTCGAACTTTCAACGGATCACTCTCGTTTTTGCTTTGTCTGAAGTTGATCAATCTCAGAAATGGGAAGACAACCTTGCTGTGATAAGGTTGGATTAAAGCGCGGTCCATGGACGATAGAGGAGGATCATAAGCTGATGAACTTTATACTCAACAATGGTATTCATTGCTGGAGAACGGTTCCCAAGCTTGCAGGTAAATCTTCAAAGAAGTATTGAAGTTTCTCCACCCCTCTGTGTCTCTGTATCAGGCACATGAACTTGTGATTAAGTTGGGAGGGTATGTTTAAGAATATTGGCATTTTGTATGGTGATGCAGGTCTGTTAAGATGTGGAAAAAGTTGCAGATTAAGATGGATAAATTATCTCAGACCAGACCTTAAGAGAGGGGCTTTCACAGAATCAGAAGAGGATCAGATTATTCAACTTCATGCGCGTCTTGGAAACAGGTAGAGAGTCACCATCTTTCTTGCAATATGAATATGATTATATATTAAGAAAACTACGGTAGTGCAACTGTGCAAGGGCAAGGTCCAAGTGATATTCCTGGCAAAATGCCATGGATGATTAGTGTTCATAGCCAGTTCATTCTTCATTCTAACACATGATAAAATTGGCAGGTGGTCCAAGATTGCTTCACATTTTCCTGGTCGTACAGATAATGAAATCAAGAACCATTGGAATACTCGAATCAAGAAGAAGTTAAAGCTCCTTGGCCTAGACCCTGTGACACACAAGCCTATTGAGAAGGCAGAGAAAACTGATGGTAAAAATAAGATGACCTCGAACTCTAATTCATCTAATAAACAAGAAGCAAGCTTCGAGTCAAAGTCAGAGGATGATCATGCCATCACAGTTTCTACAAGCAGAGATGAGAAATCAGAAGAAACTCAAGTAATTTTTGATGAAACAAACGATCTATTAAACAACTACCAAATGTTGTGTGGAAGCTTTGATTTGGAGTCATGGCTGAACCAAGATACAAATACTTCTTCCTCTTACACATCTTCATTCTCAGTGGAAGAATCCAACAATCCTTCACTGGGTGAAACCACCTCTACTCAAGAAGACTCCCTAAAGCAATGGGTTGACAGTGTGGATTCATTTCTCTCATGGGATGGCTTCAGTCATCTGGAAGAAAATTTTTTCCTCCTTGGGAAATAGGCAATTGAACATAACTTCTTCTATTCCCAAGTTTCTCTTTAGACTACTACCCTATCGTCTTAGCAATAAAAAAAAAGATCACAAAAGGTGATTCGGATTGATCATATCTGCTACCAAAAACTGCAGCTTCCTCTCCACTTCAACTCTTTTTCACCTTCTTGCTTTGTGTTTAACCTTTGAAGTTGTACTTATCAAAAATTGGTGTCCTTAATTTCCAGAATTAAATTACCCGTGATTGATCACTATGTATGTCTTGTTTATTCTTTGTAGCTGGTATCAAGCTTGTAGCATTTGACCAGAGAGAAAGCCTTAAAAAAGCTTGATCCATTGCCCCTGCCACTGATTAGGTTACTTTTTATCATACTCCCTTTGTAACTGTAAATTTCTGTGTACTGTCACACATCATTATGAAAGTGCCCAAGGTTTTACTTCATTTTGTTGCCTTCTGAAACAACATAGTCTTTTATTTTTGCTTGACTTTAAAGGAAAAAGGTGGAAAAAAAATGGGAGAAAAAAGAAAGAGAAAAAGCCGGCAACAGCAGAGAATCAGATAGATGCTCCTGGATGTCTGCTAAGATTATGTCTCTTTTATAACCTTTCTGCAATATGAAGTATGATGAGCACTCTTCATTTCTTTATTGTGTTAACTTTTTTGGCATGTATCTGTAATGCAATTGAGGAAACTGCTTAGCTATCTATTTGTTTTTGCTTTGTTTTCAATTGTTGGGGGGATAGAGATAACTAGATTAGGTCGTGCTTAGCACTGAAACCTGGAAGTGGAATCCGCTAGGAGTTGTTTATTTCTGTGCATGCATCTGTAGATTGTTACAAGGCAAGGAATCCTATGATGGAGCTCAATAATCTAACCCTGGAAAAAAGAAAAGTTCGCATTCCTGCGACTGTGAATGCACTGGCTCTTGAAGCCAACCAATGGACAGAAAAATTCAAAGAAACAAAAAAAAAAAAAACCTGGAAAAACATTTTCTAATCTGTTGACCACCTTCCATAGCCAATCGTTTTGCGTAAAATGTTACTTTAGGAGTTCAATGTATTTGATACGAAATACTCCGGACAAAACAGATCGAGACTTCTTATCATTTTATTAGAGATTTTGTCCGTGAGCATTTTCTTCAAACTTTTCACACTCGTTCTCAATCAGAGCTTGTTCACACTGTCACTAAAGACTTGTTATATACGGATGTTTCATATGTTCAGACACAAGCTTTTGTAATGTTCTTCTCGATCACTCGAGGTGATGTATATACACATGTATAACTTTTATAAATAATATAAATATATACATGTAACTGCACGTTTGATTCGTGAAATAAACAGAAATAAAATAAAATAATTATTCTATGAAAATAGAATACAGTGAAAATAAAATAGTTATTATGTAATTTGGTATAATGAATTGAGTAAGGTAAGAATAGCTATTATGACTTATTACAGTATTTGGTTGATAAAAATAATTTTAGAATAAAAAAGTAGAGAATAAAAAGATAAAAATATCCTTTGTTATATATATTATTTATTGTTGTTTTATTTTTAAAAATTAGTATTTTATTTATAATTTAATATTAACATTATAAAATTCTAATACTTTAATTATAATTTAAACGTTGCAATGATTATTTTATTTTTTTATTGTTTAAATATGAATAATTTATAATTTATTTTAAATATTAATAATTAATTATTTAAATATTAATATTTTATTAATAATTTATCATTAATATTTTCAAATATCAATATTTTATTTATAATTTGACTTTTAACTGATTTTAAAGAATAATTATTTTTAAAAAAATTACTATTTCTTGATATAATTACTAACCAAACATAGGAGAAAGTACCACATGAAAATAGAAAAAGAATAACTTAACTGTTCCTTGTACCAAACGTCCCGTTGTTTATCTGAACTTAACCTTTCTATTCTTTAGGAAGTTTGAGGATTGATGTGGAAACCAAGTAAACTGGTGTGAAAGGTGAGTTTTATTCCAAATACGTAGACATAGAACAATCTGTTACGTATATTTGGTCGTAGCATTTCTCTGAAAGCAAAGTGTTTCTTTTTCCATGATAATGATCAGTAACTTGTTGGAAAAAAAGAGTCAAGTCTGATCAATTAACAGTCTGGAAGGCCAACCTCAGCAGCAGCACGAGTTAAAAAAAGGGGAAGAAAATGACACAAAAAAACAAAGAAAGGAAATCATAGACCCTGATTCCCTGATTTCCAAGCTTATCTGTTGATTACTAGGTCTGATTTGGACACCAAAACTAATTACAATGACATATTTGACTAAACAACAGGATGATTGGACCTGGAAACAGATAGGATTTCGACATGGTAAGCCTTTCGGGAAATTGAACAAGTTCCCATCTCCACAATATTGTTTTTAAACCCAAGTTGCCGGCTCTTGCTTCATTTTATATTATTTCCAATATCAGTTGTACAACTCTGCTCAACTATAAATTTATGACCCAAGTTGATACTTTCTTCATGTTTATTATCCATTTTTTAAGCCCTGCAGATGATTTCTGTTCCCATAAAGAATTGAGCTGTTAACTTGGTTTAACAAAATTACAAAAAAATATTATTGCACCTGAACATACACCAATGTGATTAAACTTATTGTTAAGATCAGTGTCTCATGAACAACCCTAGAGCCATCAAAATTAAAAAGAGCCAAAGCAATGGAAATAGAGCAAACATACGACCAACCCACCTAGTGGTACCCTAACACCCAATGATTAGATGATTTGGCCTCCATGTTTATTGAAGTCAAATATGATAGGCAAAGTAAGTGTTCAGGTCAAAATTAAACCCCCAGCACTCTAAACTCTAGATAATCGTCATGGCTATCATCATGGCCTTTTGTTTATATAAGAATTAGAGACCCTTTTTTCTTCTTTCTTTATTGCTTATAAAAGGATAATGATAGACATATTGGAATGAGGTCATTTCTTTTGGTTAATTTATGGGAGTGAAGTAAGTAAACTTGTGAAGAGTATTTATTTATTGGGAACTTATCTTCTTTTTGTGGTCCTTAAGCCATTTACAGAAAGGGTCAAGTGGTTTTGTTTAATTAGAATAATTACTATTTTATTATTTGATGCCTTTACATATGCTTCACATGAATTAATAACATTTCCAATTTCTTACTCATAAGTCACAACCAATATATTTTTTTCTCTATACTTTAGTCAAACAACATAGATTCCATACACAAATTGTAATTTATTTTAGTGGAAATTAGTCTTGGCACGCACGCAAGAAAAATTATAATTAAGCGATCTCTCTCTCTATTTTTTTAATAATAGGATAAAATTTAAATATTTTCATTATTTTATCAAATATTGACTTTTTATTTATCTTTCCTCTAAAACCCATACTAAAATTTATTTATTTTTATAGTTAGTACAATTTGATATTAAATTTTTTGGGTTTCACATTGCAACTTAATGATGAGAATTAAATTTAAAATAATAATTTGGATAATCACTTTTCCCCCATTTTTTAAAAGGGGAGAGTTAAAAGAATCAAGCCCAATGAAAGTATTGGCCTTATGAGAACAAAATCTTAAAATATATGGGCCAACTTTGTCCAACAAAAGAAAGGCCCAGATCCAAAGACAGTTCCAGCTCTACAAGAAAACGTGAGCACTACGAAGAAAACAGTGTCAGCTTAGCTCGAGCTATGCAGAGGGCAATTCCAAGGATACACACTCTCGTTGCAACTCCAGGCCTCAAAAGCTTCTCTCTTAACGCACCCAGGATCGTAAGTTTTTTTTTTTGGAATTAATTTATTCTTTTATATTTGTTTTGTTTTAGTTGATTTCTCTTTTTTTTTTTGTTGCTAATTTAATGAGATTTTTTTTTTGTTTTGATTTTTATTTTTTAATATAATCAGGCCCAGATTAGTTTTAAAAGCACCCATTTTGATTTTTAGGTTGAATATATCTTTTTGGAAGTAGAAATAATCATTTGGGATATTATCAAGATTACCAATGAAAATTATGGATTAGTTTGCTAGTTGAGTTGATGTTGAAATTTGTTTGTGTCATGCTTGGGAGTTTTATTCTGGTGCTGCTGTGTGTCCTCCTTCCCGGATGGTTAGCCTGAAAGACAGGGGAAGGGAGGATCCAGCGTAAGGGGGTTGCTGATTCAGCACCATGCCTTGTATGGTTGTTCTGGAGGATTGTGATTTTGTGAAAGTTTGGCACGAATGGATTGGGGCTCCACGGTGGTCATGACTTGCTGTAAGTGAGTTTAATTGATGTTGGTTTAGTAAACCCACCTGTACAGTAAGGCTGTTTTCTAATTGTGGTACGATGAGTGTTCCTCTTGCGGCATTCTTTTTGTGTGGATATCTTGAATGCTGATCGATCTCACTGCAAGCGGATGTTGCTTTTCGTCGTATTTGTTGTTATACACAGGTGAAGCATTGAAGGGGGTTTTATTGTCTCTTCACTTGCTGGCCTATACCACTACCAATTCACAGGGTAGTTTTTTTAATCTCTTCTTAATGAATCATTCTTGCTTTTCAAAAAAATAAAAAAAATTAGTTGGTTTCTTAAGTTTCATGGATAAGTAGGTAAATTCTACAAATGTTTCATTGAATCTTTATAAGTTAGGTAGAGAAACCGATGAATGATTCATTAAAAAGACATACTGTCTAATCTCTGTTTTCATGGCAATGACTGAGTAAAATTTCAGTGATACATGCTTGTAGCTTTTTTCTCTATCATCATACTGGAATTCACACCTGCCATGCTGAACCTTGTTCAGGTAGAGGTAGAATATGCAAATGGTAGCAAGTTTTGTTTGTCAGCTGAGTTTTTGAGAGTTTATAGCCCAGCTGCTGATGGCAAGATTAGGTCAATTGGAGGTGAAAAGGTACATATTATAATTCTTGTCTTGGCCTAAACTAGTAAAGGCACATAATTTGCTTGGTTTTCTGCCATTGAACACGCAGCGCTATATCTACTTGGATAATGTTAACCCTTTTTTCCTTTAAATTTATTTTAACTCTTGACCCTCCAAGAGATTTTATGTCCCTCTAAAAAGAGCAATTGTCATGTCTGATTGCTGAGATTCGTTTATCAGGTGATATCTGGGCGGCGCCATGTGGGGATAATGTCTGCTGAACCAGTAGGAAACTATGGTGTAAGGTATCTTCACTAAGTTCTGCATTTCACCATCTCAGATTCTTTATAAAGTCTACATATGGTTAAATACGTTTTCCCTGTTTATTTGATCATTTGTGTCATTTTTGGGTGGATGGTTCAGGATAGTTTTTGATGATTTGCATAGAACCGGGATTTATTCTTGGGACTACTTCTATAATCTTGGGACCAACAAATTTACCCTCATGAGAAATTATATCAAAACACTGAAGAAGCACGGGCTCAGCCGGGATCCACCTAAAAGAAAGTGATTGAAAGACCTCTGATTTTCTGAGTTAGCCCCTCAAGAGCACCGAGTCAACCTTGGTCCTATCAAGAGGTTGCCATTGAAGAAACTCAGTGGTCAATCTGGAAATACATGTTGCAATTGAAGTTAGTTGAAGAACAGCTTAAGAGCTGTGATTGGAATTATTCTATTTATATTTAGTTAAGTCAGTTGTGTGTTTGTGAGATGCACATGCTCCTTTTAATGGTAGCAATCATTGTAACGATTTTACCCCTTAGGCTGTTAGTACTAGTGTTTGATTGTTTCAACTTTTTAAACTAACTGGAAAATCAGTTTGCACGTTGGGATATCTGCTTGTATTGAAATCAATAAAATTACACAGAAAATTTTAGTATTAAATGATTTTCATTTATTGGTACAGTTACACAGAAGATAAACTAATGATGCATTGTATTAAATAGCAGGGAAAAAAAAAAAGAAATCTTTATTGTGGATATTTCCCACTCTTGTTATCCCTTCAGCAACCGAACCCTTGTTTGCTGTCCATTTGCTTTGCACTTTGCATTGGTAGGCTGTGGATGAAATCTACCACCTTGTCAAAGGATGCAAAGACTTTTTACAAATGTCTACAAGAGCTAAGCAGCAACTTTTGGAACTTCATACCTGCACTGCCTGGCACTTGTTCACTTTGAATGAAATCAACTAGCTTGCGTTGGCACTTCACAATGTTCAGTTTGGACTCGTATATTTTAGCAATTTCCTGTACATAAAAAGGCTATGTGAAGGATTTAACAGTAACCCATTTTCACATCAACATACAGCATGTACCAAACATCCAGGACAAGACAATTGGGAAGAACCTGAGCTGAGATTCATCATAGCTTTATCCTATGTAACAGACAATACCCCATTTAATTTAAAATTTATATAAGGTCTGTAGAGTTTCGAAGGTAGGTAGAATTTCAATCGTTTCGATGATATGACATAAAGAATGTAATATATAAGGCAACATCATGCTAGCTACTCAAACAGTCAATGTGCAAGCACATGCACAAACATAATACGAGGAAATCAACATAACAAGGTTTGAGTGCCATATTTTGATGCATAAATTAGAACAGACATATTAAGATGAACTTCTATTCACCCAATTGCTAGTACTCGGAAAGAAGCACTAGAAGCTTCCAGAATAATGATCAGTAAATTGTTGGAAGAAAAAGAGTCAAGTTTGATAATTGACAGTTTGGAAAGCCAACCTCAGCAGCAGCACAAGAGTTAAAAAAGGGGAAAGAAAATGACACAAAATACGAAAAAAGGAATTCATAAACCTGGTTTCGAAGCTTATCTCTTAATTACTAGGTCTGATTTGGACACCAGAACTAATTACAATGACATGTTGGACTAAACAAAAGGATGATTGGACCGGGAAACAGATATGATTCGATATGGTAAACCTTTCAAGGAAATTGAACAAGTTCCCATTCCCACGATAATGTTGTTTTTATACCCAAGTTACCGGCTCTTGCTTCATTACCAAGCTCTGTTTATATATTATTTCCATTATCACTTGTACAAATCTGCGCAATTATAAATTTAAGACGCAAGTTGATACTCTTTTATGCATGCATTGCACTTGTTTGTTTATGCAGGCATGGAGGCACTTTCAATAACTTAAATTGAAACAACATGTAATGAACTACTGTAGAAGAATTGCAGAGTTCTGAATATTACACACATATATACATATATGTAACAATTGAAAAAATAACATTTCATCTATGTTGAAAGCCATACGGCATCTACAATCAATGGAATTGTAAAATATAGATAGAAACTACAAGCATAGAAAAAAGAAAGATGTCTGATCTTAAGCTGCTTCATTGAACTTAGGTGCACGTGCTGTTCTCCCATAATGTAGCTTCCTCTGTTTGTTCCTCCTTGATAGCTTCTTCTCCAGGTTTTTCACTCTTCCTGTTAGGTCTGATTTTACAGTTGATTGCCCCTTTGCTTCTACCACGAGCGTCTGGACCATCTCCCTTAGCTTCTTGTTCTCTTCCACGATCATCTTAACATCTTTTTCCATCTTCACCATGCTTCCTTCATTGTCAGAAATCATCTCCTCAGCAGCTTTACGAGGCAACAGGTCGATTGCCGCCAGAGGTTGTTCCAAGTTTCTAGTAGCAACTTCTTCTTTCTCTTCTTCAAATAAAGTTTCTCTTTCCGGGGATTCAATCCCATGATCTTCATCCCTCCCTTTCAACCTCAACTCCCTCAAGGTCATATGTGGAGGTGATGAAGTCGAAGTCAAGGAATCACCTGTTTTCGATAGATCACCACGTTCACTCGGGGTGGACTCCATGATATCTCGACATGACGCCTTGGAATCGTTTCTTACCAGATGATGCTTGCCATTGCGATTCTCGCCTATGAGATCACGGTAATCGATGGTCAAGACTTTACTCAACGTCAGCTGAAAACGAGAGGCATCAAGAACCATTCCTCCGATGTTAAGGGTCCCAAAGAACTGCCCAAAAGGGCTGCGGATCAAGAGTGCAGCAAAAGCAGGAGTCTTCATTGCAGCGGCTGAGGCGGTTGGGATGAAGTTATGGATAAGCAGACGAACGCTCCCAATAAGCCTGTCTCTGAAGTGCCAGCAGCGTATATCTCAACGGAGACGGTGGAGATTTTGTTGAAGAGGAACTCGGGTGAGACCTTGAAGAGAAACTTGTCGTTCCAGGTAGGGTTTTCGCCACCAACACGATCAACTCGAGTGTGAAGCTTGGTGGAAGAATCAACCCAAGCAACAGCGTAGGTTTTCAAGTGGCGATCGGGTATAAGCGATGGGTGAACAAGCCCTTGTGCAGAGATAAAGTTGAGCTCAAGAACAAGACTCGTTTTCTCCATTGTTGTGATTCAAGTGAAATGAAATAATTGGGAATTGGTTTTTCTTTTTGGTGATAGAAAATTGTTGAATGTGTATAAACTGTAGCAGTAGTTTGGCGGTGGAAGCAAGGGTCATTCGTATTCTTCCCACACTCGATTTCCAGTACTTTATTAAAACTTAGAACTCTTTTACCAATCTAATATTAATTTTAAAAGATTCAATTTGAACTTAAATAATTCAAATTAAACTTAAAATGACTTAAAAATTTAAACTAAATACATGTTGCCATTGAAGTTAGTTGAAGAACAGCTCAAGAGCTGTGATTTGATCCATTCTATTTATATTTAATCAAGTCAGTTGTGTGTTTATGAGAGCGCGTGAGATGCAAATGCTCCTTCAAAGATCTACCACCACCTTGTTAATGGATTCAAAGACTTTTACAAATGTCTATGAGAGCTAACCAGCAACTTTTGCCACTTCATACTTACATTGCTTGGCAGTTGTTCACTTTGAAAGAAATCAACTGGCTTACATCGGCACTTCTCAACTAGCAAAGCAGCAATTTCCTATACATAAAAAGGCTATGTGAAGGATTTAACATTAACCACAATAACATCATCCCACCCTCCTATGGGGAACCAGTGCTATGCAAACACCAATTTTCGCATCAACATGCAGCATGTACCAAGCATCCAACACAAGACGATTGGGAAGAACCTGAGTTTGAGATTCGTCGTAGCTTTATCCTATGTAATACACAATACTCCCATGTGATTTATATAAGAGCTACTGTCAAATAACCATAATTGACCAAATCAATACTAGATATATCGATCTTGAAAAGAAACCCTTTAAAGAAAAACTTCAGTAAAGTTAAATCCGCACTTAGCTCCTCCTGTAGATGCTTTTACAGCATCGGTAGTACTTCTTCATTCTAAAGGAAATCTGTTGGCTTTCCATACTAAAAAATGACCTCAAGTGCTGTTTAGACTCATAGAATTTTAGAATCTCCTGTAATAGAAAAGGCACCGATGTTGATGAATAGCTATAAACATCATTACATATGCTTACAAAAGAGGGGTGAGACGAGAAAAACATTAGCCATAGAAGCACCACCATCTATAAGAACACAATTGGCAACGTTAGATGAGGATCAAAGAAATTAATATACAAACACGATATCTTGTAACATCTAGCTGCCTTGCTAAGCCTTCAAGTATCTAATTACTTGCTGCAAGAAAGATATGGCATTTGTATCAAGACAAAATGCTGTAATTTCTGATTGTAACAAGTTAAGTAAGTGACTTGATAGCTCTTTAATATTTGCATTCCCTAAAATCAACCTTAATATGAATTTTACTATCATGTAGTACATATTTTATTTTGTCCCTTGATTGGAAAATGAATTTGCTATTATATAGCTATTAATGAAAAATCATGAATGTTCATTCTCTTAAGTGAATGCGACAAATAAGCTACTAATAAAAAATTATAAATTCATATATTCTTTGAAGTGAATGCAACATCATTTAATAATTATGGTCATAGCCATGAATCCATCTATTCTTTGAAGTAAATACAACATCATTTAATAATTATAATTGTCATAATAATTTACACTATTATTATTTTAATTCTAAGAATAATTTTACCATCAGAAGTGGATGAATGCCTTAACACATTAATCCACTAAAAATGAATAATCCACAAAAAGTGGATAACCGGTCATAAGTGGATCAACCACCAAAAGTGAATGAATACTTTTAACTCACAAGAAGTGGATGAATACTTTTAATTTACAAAAAGTGGATGAATAATAAAAAAACAAAAAATGAAACGAATAAAAGGAATATAGAAAACGTATTGTCAATGATTTGGCATAAAATATCATTGGTCACGTACCTGTTGTACGTCTTGAACTTTATCAAGCATCACTTAAAACTTTGTGATGATTTTATCAAGACATTTGTCCACCCTAAAAGATGAATTGATTATATGATTGGCAATAGAAATATCCATTATTGATTTTCTTACCCTGAAAAGAGAATTGATTATTTGATTGGTAATGGAAATATCCGAAAATGAACTTAATAGTAATTGGTATATTTTAGTATAACTATATTATGAAGATGCTTTAATATGTTCTTATTATATTTAAATGATATGTTCTTATTATGTGTTTTAATTATGTATTTAATGTTCCTTCATATTAACTTGTAAATTTCTTATTATATATATATTATTTTATTGAAGAAAAATATGGATATTGATCTTGTTGGATCTAAGATCCATGATGTAAATATATGTCTTGTAGACATTGCTACAATGCACATTATATTTGAAGACAAGAAATATTTTTCCCACTTGACAATAGAAGAAACCAATGTCAATACAATATCTAGTAATAAAAGATTAATTGAAGACTCCGAAAAAGTCAATATTTTACTGCCTTAAGGAACAACATATATAATAGAGGATATATTATTTTCAACGTTTCAAATAAATTTATTAAGTTTTAAATATATTCATCTAAATGAATATGATATTGAGACAACACATGAAAGAGACACTTAATACATTTATATTACATCTATTATTTCGAGTAAGAAGTATATGTTAAAAAAAAATTACCCGTTTTGTTATATGGATTTTACTATACAAATATTAGAATGATTAAAACTTATACTATAGTAATCTAGGAGTTTACTAATGATTTTAATATTTGGCATAACCAGTTGGACTATCTCGGATCAATAATGATGTAACAAATTATTAAAAATTAATGTGATCATCCATTGAAAAACCATAAGATTTTTCAAGCTAATAAATTTTCATGTGTTGCTTGCTCTAAAGGCAAATTAATTATAAAGTCATTACTAGTTAAAATTGATACTCAATCGCCTATATTTTTTTTAAACATATTCAATGTGATATATGTGAATTCATACATCCATCATGTGGACCATGTACATATTTTATAGTTTTAATAGATGCATCAACTAGATAGTCACATGTATGTTTATTATCAACTCACAATTTGGCATTTGCAAGATTACTTGCACAAATAATTCATTTGTAACCACATTTTTCTAATTATGCAATCAAGACAATTTGTGTTGACAATGCTGGTGAATTTACATCTCAAACCTTTAATATTGCAAATTAGTTGGAATAACTGTTGAACAGCCTGTGGCTTATGTTCATAAACAACATGATTTAGTAAAATCATTTATTAAACACTTTCAACTGATTGTAAGGCCATTGTTTATGAAATCTAAACTTTTAATTTTTGTTTAGGGGCATGTCATTTTGGATGCAACAGCACTTGTATGCATCAGATCAAATGAGTTATTAAAAATTCTCTTATATATAATTGGTTTATGGTTAGGAACAAAGTATATCCCATTTAGCAATTTTTGGATGTGTGGTATATGTTCCAATTTCTCCATCATAACACACAAAGATGGGTCTTCAAAGGAGGTTAGGAATATATGATGGATATGAATCTCCATCTATAATTAAATATCTAAAACCCTTGATAGAAGATTTATTTACTACAAGGTTTGTTGATTGTCATTTTGATGAAACAAATTTTTCAACATTAGGGGGAAAAAACTAAGCAGCTAGAAAAAGAAAATTTCTTGTAATTAATTATTATTATCTAGTTTTGATCCTTGCACAAATTAATATGAACTTGAAATTCAAAAAATAATTCTTTTATAAAATATAGTAAATTAGCTGCCATCCGTTTTATTGACTTAAAGAGAATAACTAAATCTTATATACTAGTTGCAAATACTCCTATTAGCATTGATGTCTTTGTAGGACAGGGCATGCCAGAAGCATGGAGACCAATCGATTCCAAAAGATAAAATCCTTGAAAAAGAAAAAAAACAAATATACAAGATGGTCAAAAAAATGAAGTAGAAACTCTAGAAAAAACCACTAACATAATTGATAAAATTTCAGAAGAAATTTAGGTACTTGAAATCATTGAAAATGAAGATATCTCAATAAATTAGTCATGATGGGAAAAAGATAGAACCAGAATGAAATAAACATCGACGATATTTTTGCATACATTGTAGCACTCAATATTATGAAAGAAAATGAGGATCTTAAACCTACATCCGTTGAAGAATGTAGCCGTAGAAATGATTGGCTAATGTGGAAAGAAGCAATCAAAGTGGAATTGAATTGACTTGCAAAACATGAAGTTTTTAGACTTGTAATCTGTACAGCAAATGACGCAAAACTAATGGGATATAAATAGGTATTTGTGCAAAAATGAAATGAGAAAGATGAGATTGTGAGATATAAAGCACAGCTTATCGTACAAGGTTTTACCCAAAAACCTGGTATTAAATATGAAGAGATATATTCTCCATGATGAATGCAATTAGAATTCTATATTTACTAGTTTGGCAATAAATGAGAAGATTGAAACTTGTCTAATGAATATTGCTACAGCCTATTTATATGACTCATTTGATATCAATATCTATATGAAAAATCTTGAAAGATTTAAATTGCCTGAAGTACAAAATTTGAATTTTTTAAAAAATTTATTCAATTAAATTAAATAAATATGTATATGGATTAAAGCAATTCAAACACATATGGTATAATCGCCTTAATGAATATTTGTTAAAAGAAGGTTATAAAAGTAACCTTATATGCTCATGTGTTTTTATAAAGAGATTCAGATTTGAATTTGTTATAATTGTTGTTTATATTGATGACCTAAACATTATTGAAACTCTTGAAGAAATATCAAAAGCTAGATTACTTATAAAAAGACTTTGAGATGAAAGACCTTGGAAAAATAAAGTTTTTTTTGGGTCTTTAAATTGAACACTTGACAAATGAAATTTTTGTCCATCAATCTAATTATATAGCAAAAGTGTTGAAACGATTTTATATGGACAAAACACATCCATTGAGTTCACCAATGGTTGTAAAGTCACTAGATGTAAAAAAAGATCCTTTATGACCTCGTGAGGATAATGAAGAACTTCTTAGTCCTGAAGTATTATATCTCAGTGCAATTGGAGCAATGATGTATCTTGCTAGCAATACACGACCTGATATATCATTTGCTGTGAATTTATTAGTAAGATGTAGTTCTTCTCCAACTCAAAGACATTGGAACGAATTAAACATATACTTCGATATCTCTGAGAAACAATGGATATGAGCTTATATTATTCAAATGCATTAAAATTAAATTTAATTTGTTACGTAAATGTAAAATATTTATTTGATCCAAACAAGGCTCGATCTCAGACATGCTATTTATTTATATGTGGAGGTATGACTATTTCATGGCGTTATATAAAACAAACTATAGTTGTTGCTTCTTCTAACCATGCAGAGATTTTAGCAATTCATGAGACAAGTAGTGAATGTGTTTGGTTAAGATCTGTAACTTAATATATTTGAGAAACGTGTGACTTGTCAACCAAGAAGGAAATTCCAACAATGTTATATGAGGACAATACCGTTTGCATAACACAGTTAAAAAAAGAATACATTAAAGACGATAGAACAAAACATATTTCATCAAAATTCTTCTTCACTCATGTTTTCCAAAAAAAGGTTGATATTAGTGTTCAACAAATTCAGTCAAGTGACAATCTAGCAGATTTGTTCACTGAAGTCATTTCTACTGCAACATTTGAAAAGCTGGTACAAAAGATTAGAATGCATCATTTTAAAGGTCTCTATAATGTAGTAATCAGGGGGAGTAAAATACGCATTGTACTTTTTTCCTTCATTCAGGTTTTTCCCATTGGGTTTTTCTTGATAAGGTTTTTAATGAGACAGTAGTTCAAAAGCGTATTTTTGAAAAGAATTATGTACTTTTTTTTCTTTACTCGAATTTTTTTTCATGAGGTTTTTTCCTTGTAAGATGTTAACGAGGCATATTCTTGATACAATGGATATTCAAGGAGGAGTGTTATGAATATTTTTGTGAATATCTATTTATACTATGTATATCTAGATTTGGATGTAAATTAGATTGGATGAAGATTAGAATTTAATCCATCCATCTAATCTTTTAGTATTATTTTTATCTTGTAAATTCAATCTAAATAAGGGGTTATTAGCCTATAAATAAACTCCTTCACTTCATTTTTAAATACACACTTCAATAAAATCTTCTTACTCCCTCTAAATGTTTTTTTTTTCTCTAAATATTTTCTCTTATATCTTTCTTATAGTTGTTCTTTTAAGATTTATTTCATAACAATTTTCTCAATCTCACACCTCTTTTAGTTGTTTAAACACGACATAATCCAGCCCTGTTTTGTACAACCAACTACTAAACGGCTAAATTCATATTATAAAGAGGAGAAAAAATAAAAATACCGAATAATTAAAAAAATTAGGATAAAATCATAAATAACATAATTAAGTTTAGTAATGGGCTTATCAGCTCAAAATCATAAACTTCATGGGCCAACATTTGTCCAACAAAACAAATTAAGGCCCAAATCCAATACATTTCCAACTCTTGAAAGGATGTGAGCACTTCGATGAAAGAATTGTTAGCTCAGCTCAAGTTATACAAAGGGCAATCCCAAGGATCCATACTCTCGTGGAAACTCCTCTCTTCAAAAGCTTATCTCTTAAAGCACCCAAAAATGTAAGTTTTTTTTTTAAGTTGGTTTCTTCCTTTTTTTTTGTTTTGATTTTTATTTTTTTAATGTAATATGACCCAACATAGTTTTTAAAGTACCCATTTGATTTTTAGCTTGGATGTATCTTTTTGGAAGTAAAAATAATCATTTGGGATATTAGCAAACTTACCAACGAAAATTATGGGTTTGTGCTAGTTGAGTTGTTGTTGAAATTTGTTTGTGCAAAGCTTGAGAGTGTTGAATTTATTGATACCAAAAGGGAAATGCAACCTAGAAATGGGGTAATTCAATTTTTGAGCTTATATTTCTAGCCAGGTGATGGGCTATTTAATTTGTGGTGCTAGACATTTTTGCTTAAATAATTTAAATCTAGCACTTGCAAGCATTCTTCAAATGTTAGATTAGTTGGTTTCTTAAGTTAAATGGATAAGTAGGTAAATTCTACTGATGCTTCATTGAATCTGTATACTTGAGCTAGAGAAACCAATGAATGATTCATTACAAAGACATATTGTCTAATCTCTATTTTCACAGCAATGACCGAGTAAAATTTATCTGATACATGCTTTTAACTTCTTTTGCTCTATCATCATATCGAAATTCACACCTGTCATGTTGAACCTTGTTTAAGTAGAGGTAGAATATGCAAATAGTAGCAAGTTTAGCTTATCGGTTGAGTTTTTGAGAGTTTATAGTTAATGTGTGCATCAAATGCATATATTTAATGAGAGATTAAATATCTAATTAGTCTAAGTTAGACTAGATTTAGGTGTTTTTTAGTTATTTTATTAGTTTAGTTTAACTTATGTTTAAATCTTTATTTTAAGTTAATAATGTTAGATTTATATTATTTGTAATTATTTTTATGTTTTTATAGGAGTAGAATAAAAAATAATTTCAATTGGTAAAGAAAGTTACATCATGGACTGGTGCTCTATTTGCATATATTTTGCTTTTCAAGCATATCTCTCACTATAGAAGTCCAAATGATATGATTTTTAAACCATTAGAAAGCTAAGAGGCAGGGCTACAACTTTAATGCTTACCATTTTGCCCAAATTTAATAAAAAGGTGGTCAAAATCTTTGTCAAAATAAAAGTACTGCATTAGAAGAACAAAATTAAGCAAAACCTTTGAGAGCCGCGGCTTTGGAAAATGAGAGCCACGACGCTCAATGTATTTTCCAAAAATAACAAGCTTATGGGATTTTGAAAGCTAGGGCTTTTGGAGGCTATTTAAGGGGCCTTTTTCAGAGGTTTCTAAGAGGAGGCAACAAGCAATTTCTTTGGAGGAAAAGAGCAAAAAACAAATCAAGAAAGCAAGAGAATTGGAGGGAGAATCAAGATCATAAAACTTCAACTATTAGTTTTTTTTTTCTCTACTTTTGTGTTTTTCTTATTTTCTTTGACTTGGATTAATAACTAATTTTCTTTGGATGAAGTTTTTATTAGATATTATGAACTAAACTATTTTTTTAGGATTGCAATTGAACTCACATGTAATCTGAATTTTTAATCTCTTTCTTGCTTATTTTCAATGAAATTGAATTATTTATTCCAATTTGTTCTTAATACTTTTAATTGTTTGGCCATCAATTAAATTGATTTAGGAACCGAAATAAACTTGGAAAAGGGAGTTTAATGTAGACTAAAATTGGGATAGCATATGATCATATTAATTGATTTATGTATAGGATAGAGATACACCTATAGGCCATATTTAGCCACATTATAGCCTGAACTTAATGAGTCTATTTTAATTTTAATTCACATAGGAATATAGTATTTTTGTTAAAATAAATATTTTTATAAGAAGAGTCAGGAGACCTTTGTAAATAATTGAGGACTCTAGGTTAGCAATTCAACTCATTGAAATAAGTTAAGAAAGATGGTTAAGATTTAAATGAAGTGTGAGGGATATTCTAATCTCAGGCTTATTTTCTTTTTCCTTATAATTGGTGGAGGGGGGATTCGAACCCTGTTCTTTAGGTAAGGGGATTATGCACCAACCAATGAGCCAAATGTTCGGATGCAAAATCCTAAGTTTGTTTGATTTACTGTTTTCCCAATTATCTTGTTGCTTTAATTTTTAATTAAATTAGTTTTAATTGATTAATTTTTAGTTTAATTAGAATTCAGATTTTTATTATTTGAATAAAACTAAATTGTTCTAATTTTAGTACTTAGTAAAATTTTAGATCAATTCTCTGTGAGATCGATACTCTGCTTACTTATATATTATCTATTCGATACGTATACTTGCGTAGTAGAATTTTAACTGACAAGTTTTTGGCGTCGTTGCTGGGGAATTGTTTCTAGAATTTCTACTAATACTAATACCAAGCAACTTTAGTCTTAATTCAAATTTTTTTATTTTATTTTCAGGTACTTTTAGTTAAGGTGATGAATTATTATAATTATCAGTGATCATCTGAACAATTTGTGCCTAGGAGGGTTGGTAGTGATTATGAATTGGCTATTAGTGCTTTCACCACTCAAGTAAATATTTTGTCTTAAAGAAGTGACAATTGGGATGTTAATGTTTTTCAAAGTCCTTTTGTAGCATGCGAGCTTTGTGGAGATAGACATTCAAGTGATTGTTGTCCAACCTATTATGAATCAATGCAATTTCATTGAAGCTTCAATGGGCAGGAAAACAATTTGTACTTCAACAGTCACAACTCATGGTGAAAGCACCCAAATTTTTCATGGAGTAATGATCAGGATCCTACATATTCATCACAACCTGTTTTCCAACATGATTTCCAATCACAAGTTAAAACCCTTATGCTTAAAAAGAATCTAACTTTAAAGGATATGTTGATGCAATTCATGACAAAGAATGATGCCATCATTCAAAGTCAAGTAGAATCAATTTGAAATCTTGAGACTCAATTAGGCCAACTTGTTAATTACATCAACAATAGGCCTTAAGAAACTTTACCAAAGCACACTAAGCCTTATCCTAAAAGAGAAGAATATGGTAAACATCTAGATGAAGTAAACGACAAGGATGTGGTAAATGATGTAGATAAAGGATATCAAGAGAATACTTCCAACAAACAAGTTCAAGATGAAGAAGATAAGCAAAATGAGGAAGTATCTACACCACCACAAGTCAAGCCATATGTGCCTCCCATTCCTTTTCTAGATACCTAAGGAGGCGTTACATAAGGAGGCTATTGATATGGAAATCCAAAGAAACTCCTTGAAGCTTGTTTGGTTCAAGATGAAACAATAAAGGACTAGAATGAAGAACTCACAAATGTTACACATGTTTTGAAGGTTATACCAAAAGTGCAATATTCAAAAAGAACTTAAAATGAGAACTTGGGTAAAAATCAGCTTATTCCACCACCTTGGGTTGAGCAAGCACCAAATCTTGAGTTAAAGCCACTACAACCTCATCTTAGGAGGAAACTACTTTCACACCTCAAACTTTTTCCATGCAAACTCCAACCTCCTTAAAGGATGAATGAAGACATCAACCAAAGTCAAGCTATTGACTATAAAGAAGCGCTTCTTGGGAGGTAACCCAAGCTATATCTTTTTGGATTTAGTTGTTATTTTAGTTACTTTTTGTTTTTCTATGTAAATAAGTAGTTATAATCTCTCCCTAACTTGTTTGTTATGTATGCAGGTTTCGAAAGCATGAAGATGAAGAGAAAGAAAATTAGAGCTTTCAAGGCACTACCACCATTGATAAAGGAGTTTAATTTTTTTTTTTGAGCTTTTCACATTGAGGAAAATGTGCAATTTAAGTTTGGGGGAGGTTTTATTGTTATTATTTTTTGTGATGTTTTTAAGTTAGTTTATTTTCATTTTTTTTTTTGTTTTTAGGAATGCTTGAGATGAAAATTGCTTATGCCATGATATTACCAATCCTAGGATGATATTTTGATTATCTTGCTATTTTGATTATCTTGCTATTTTGATTCTTGGTTTGATATAGATATGAATTGAGTGATTGTGATATTCTTTTGCTAGTTTCATTGTAGAATGCGATTTCTAATAATTTGTATATTAAATCTCTTACTTAGAATTATCATGTGATTTAGAGGAAGTTTATGTTGATAAAAAGTATAGTGAAGTCAATGATTCTAAAATTTGTTTGATTCTCTCTCGAGGCAAAATTCTAGATAACACTCATGATGAGATATGATTTAAGCCATCTTTGGACCGTTTGATCCTTTCATGTTAACCTTGTTAAACTTTTATCCCTAGTATACTTTTTTGAGCCTAATTTTCCCTTTCTTTGTTTAACCACATGATAATAAGCTTAGCCTTAAAACAAAATTCGAATTTTACAACCCTTACTCCTAAGCGTGTATGTTGTTTTAGGAAATATAAATTGAGTTAAATGCTGAAAAAGGTAGAAAGGTGGAGTTGCTAAAAAAAAATATTTCAAAAATTGTTGGAATTCACCCCATTACAGACAATTAAAAAGAAATAAGTTTGGGGGTGTGGAATTGTGATAAAAAACAAAAAAGAAGAGAAAAAGAAGAAGTGTTGAACATAAAGAAAAAAAAATTGATGAAAATGGTGTACTTGGTAAAAGAAAATAAAGCTCTATAGGTCCTAAAATAATTATGTGCTTAGGGTGATATTGAGTCACATTATATCCTTTATCATACTTAAACCCTAGCCTTACATTATGAGCTTAATAAAAACGTATTGATCTTTGAATAAGTGTTAGTCTACATTAGTGGAGAGAGATATGAAAAACAAACTTATGAAATTATAACACTTAGTTAAATTTTGCATTGGCATAATCTTTTCTAGATTGTATGATATTCTTTGTAAAAAGATTATTCACACAGACATAAATTGTGAGACCCTGTCAAACTCGATTAAAATACGGTATTGTATCGAGTGGTACAACTAAGTTAAATCGAGCTTTGAACTAGTTCAAATAGAAATTTTAAGAGAAAATTGAAAATTTTGAAACCCACAAAATGGCTTAGAATAGTGATTCGGAGTTCAAGGTCCAGTTTGGAGTCCATCAAGAAAATTGACCGATTAGGGACAAAACGGTCATTTTACCATTTGATGATTAAATGGAGATTTCTAGCCAAGATTTGATCACATTTGACCAAGAATAATTATATAAAATATAATTATGATTATTGGAGTATAAAATGATGTTTAGCAGTGAAAAATTTTGATTCTTGGTATTTATGGAGCACAAGGGCAAAATGGTAATTTTGCCACTAAAGGACTAAACGAAAATTTTTTAAACAATTTTTGCCCCATTTGGTTAATATTGATCAATATTAGTGTTATTTTAGGTTGAAAAGTAGAAATAATGAGATTCCGGTACATTTCGGAGTAAAAGGGCAAAATAGTAATTTTTTCGCCCCAGGGGCAAATCGGTAAATTTTTCACCCCAGCACTTGTCAAGACCAAGGGATTTTAATTGTGGTAGGATTGGATAAATACCAGAATATTTGTGGTGGAAAATTAAGAAGAAAAAGTCAAAAAGTTAAAAATTGGGCCAATAAGCATGTGACACATGGCATGCTTGATTATTTTATTATTTTCTATAGAAATCAGCCCATTAAATCCCCAATTCCCTCACCATATTCGGCCTAGGCATCCAGCAACAAGAAAAAAGGAAGAACAAAAGGAAAAACAAGAAAACCTAGGTGGAAATTCAAAGAAAAAGTGAAGAAATCAAGGAAACAAGCTAGGTAAGTTAAAATTTCTTTAATTCTCCTTGATACCTAGCTTACCCATGCTTTTGTTCTTGATTTCCATGGTTGAATATTGAGTTATCATGATGAATTCAATTCTGAAAAATGGGTATGGAAGAGGAATTGTTGTTGGAATAATTTGATTTTAGACTATGTTAGTGTTTAGGGATAGTTAAGCATGGTTATGAACAAAAACACAAAAGAAATATTCAATTTCTCTAGGGTTCCTTGTTGGCCGAACCATGAGGGCTGAATATCAATGGGGGATTGTTTTTATTTCAAGGAAAATGGCATGGAAAATGATGAATTAAGGTGAAACGGTTATGTGAAAAAAATTTCGGTGCTAGTGCACCAAATGACCGAATTTTTCTATAAGGAACTGTGAGGGTTCTAATGCTGAATTTGGCTTTATTTAAATGGTATGTGGTAAATTAAGGTATTAGAGGAGAAATGGATTAATTTGGAGGTGATTTGGACACAATCGCCAATTAATCGGTGATCAGTCGAATTTAATCGATACCGCGATTAAGCGGTAATCGGACGTATTTTTGCATTTACATATCAAGCATTAGTAATTTAAATTAGTTTATATCAATTTAGGGACAATATAGTAAATTCCTTGACTTTGTTATTTGTCAAGGTGGTGAGACGTCCGGAAAAGGCAAAGGAATTGCGCCTGAGGACTATTAGTCTGAGTGCACCCGAAATTCAGATTTTTGATACCGGTGAGTGGACTTGCATTTCAAACTTGTTTTGGGGAATATGAAAGATTCTATCCAACTTGTCTTAGAAAATGTACCTTGGGAACAAGCTTTTAGTAAAATGATTTTATATTGTGAAAATGTGCTATACAATGGTTTATGTGTTATCACAATATGATAAAATGCATGATATGCATTGGATGCTTCTTTGCATGTTGATTTGGACCCGGCTATGTGCGAGTAGGAGTGCACATAAGCCGTTGCTGACCCGACTATGTGCGAGTAGGAGTGCATATAAGCCGTTGCTGACCCGGCTATGTGTGAGTGGGAGTGCACATAAGCCGTTGTTGCCCCCATAGCTTATAGGGCTGGATGCTTCGTGATCTTCCACCCTATGAGTGCTTTGATAGGTATGATCTGTGGCGAAGTATGACTCTCCACCCAAGAGCTTGGAGGAGGAGGGAAGGGACTGCTCCGTTGCTTCGTGATCCGGAGTGAAGTGCACCTCTTGCCTAGTGAAGGGGAGGGATGCTTCGTGATCTCCCACCCCCTAGTGACAATAGCATAAGCCGTTGCATATGAGATGATGATGATGGGATGATGTGCATGATGATGATGATGGGATGGTGTGCATGTTGATGATGGGTATATGGTTGTAAATGCAAATATGTAAGCATTTGTTTTGTGGAAATTTGGAAGTTTACATGTGTTACATGTTGCTATTGTTATTTTAGCAGGATGACTTGTTTTAAGGGAAAAATGAGACTTTTTTCAAGGGAAAAAGGAGACTTTTTTCCTTGATGTTCTGGTTCTCGCTGCAGCGAGAATGAAGTTCGCTATAGTGAGAAACTTTCTATCCATTTTGCTAACTTGTGGGTTTTTACCATATTTCCCATTTCTTTGGTACCATAGTTGAGCATGGATTTTTGTAAAGTGATTTACTCACGTGGGATTTACATAAGGGGCTTAAAGGAGCTAAAACAATTGCATGGTTTTGAGAAAACAAATGCATCATGATTTCAATAAACATTCCTTATGGTATGCTTGTTCCCTTCTTGTTCACTCACTGAGTATTGTACTCACGTTTTATATAAAAAAAAAATTATGTTTTCAGATCAGGTGACTGTTGGACCCTAGATCGAGGAGTCCCCGTAGTGCATCTCCTGGGTATGTATCTGGCATTCGATAGTAATCCCTCTTATTGTAAATGTCTCCGCTGGAAGTCATGGATCCTTTTGTATTATGAATACAATCTAACAATGTGAATATGTGTATGCAATGTAAATTGCTAAATACATGACTGGTATAGTGCATGTATATTATTATCTATAATGCCATTGTGTTTTGACTATGTTCACACAAAAAAAAAAGTGTGTGTGTATGCATGATATGATAAATTTGTTAAGCAAAGGTAAATGGATAGGCTTGCTTGGGCTTAGTGAGCTATGCTCATTGAGCTCATGCGCCGATCATGGCCCGAGAAATTGGGTCGTGACATAAATATTGTGAAATCCATTTGAGAATGAACTTGCAGTTGAATTGAGTATGAATTTAATGATTATCTATATTTCACCTTGAGTCAAAAGTGTGGGATAATTTTTGAGAAAAAAAATGGGGAATTCATGCTTTGGTGAAGTGCATCTTTAGCTAGTTGTTTTGTTTTTAGTTCTTCCTTTTTGCTTGGGGACAAGCAAAGATTCAATACCTAGTTGCTGATGGCAAGATTAGGTCAATTGGAGGTGAAAAGGTACATATTATAGTTCTTGTCTTGGCCTAAACTAGTAAAGACACATATTTTGCTTGGTCTTTTAGCATTAAACACACAGCACTATATCTACTTAGATGATGTTAACCTTTTTTTCCTTAAAATTTATTTTAACTCTTGACCCTTCAAGAGATTTTATGTCCCTCTAAAATGAGCAAGTGTCATGTCTGATTGCTGAGATTCCTTTATCAGGAGATATCTGGGTGGCGCTATGTGGGGATAATGTTTGCTAAACCTATAGGAAACTATGGGGTAAGGTACCTGCACTAAGTTTTGCATTTCACCACCTCAGTTTCTTGATAAAGTGTACATATGGGTAATGTTTTTTCACTATTTATTTGATCATTTGTGTCCTTTTTGGGCTGATGGTTCAAGATAGTTTTTGATGATTTGCATAAAATCGGGATTTATTCTTGAGACTATTTCTACAATCTTGGGACCAACAAATTTACCCTCATGAGAATTATATCAAAACACTGAAGAAGCATGGACTCAGTTGGGATCTGCCTAAAAGAAAATGATTGAAAAACCTCTAATTTTCTGAGTTAGCCCTAAAGAGCATTGAGACAACTTTGGTCCTATATTTTCTATTTTTTTCACTCTCTTTAAAGGTGGAAAAATTCTCTATATTGTTGGATCTTGTTGGAGGCTCTAATAATGCAAGTACTCTGTTATAGAGCATCCATGTGGTTTAGTTGTGTGGATCAATTCGTTTGCGAGACAAAAAGAGAAGATAGAAACCCAATGTTGTTGTGTCCATTAGTAGGCCATTTGAAATAGGTGATTTATTTTTTATCTCAATATTACTCTCTCTGCCCTTTTTTTTTCGAGAATTAACAAATGTAATATTAGACATACTTGTTCAAGTTGCTTGTTGTTTCCTTATCACCACAAGAAAACAGTTTTTTTCTGATGGAAAAAATTCTGTTGGAAATTTTTGTTGGAAATTTTCAATGGAATTCTAACAAAAATTGTTGTTAATTTTTCCAACGGATTTCTAACGGAAATATTCCAACGCAATTTTTCCATTGAAAATCCGTTGAAAAATTTTTTTGCACCCAAAAAAATTTCACTCACCACCTTTTCCGACGGAATTTCCAACGAAAAATAATTCGTTGGAAATCCGTTGGAAAATTTATGGCGCCAAAAAATTTAAAATTTGCTAAATTTTCCAACGGAATATTCCGTTGGAGAATTTCATAGGTATTGCTTTTTTAAAAATTTTTTATTTAAAATATATTAAGAATTTTTAAAAATTTTATTAATCATTTATAAGAAATATATTAATAAAATTAAATATATACATA